>NW_021703770.1:5064299-5352037 GCF_005190385.1 Monodon monoceros | reverse complement strand
GTGTGTGTGTGTGTGTGTGTGTGTGTGTGTGTGTGTGTGTGTGTGTGAGGGGGTAGGTGGGGAAAGGAGAGAGAGAGAAGAGGATGGGAGGGAGAAACAGAGATAGAAAGAGAAAATGACGGCCCTCCTTTTGCTAGTCTGAACAAAATAGTGTTGAATATTGTAAATTCTACACAGTTTTTGTTCTTTGCTGGGAAATAAGTCCAAGTCCTTCCTCAAGGGCAGCACATTGGACAAGGGTCCTTGATGCTGGTAAGTGGTCAGCTGTGTTCCACAGTTTTGAGCTCACTGTTCCTGAGGGAGCTGACTGCTGGCTTGGTATAGTCCTGGAACTGAGCGATTTATTCTTATGGTCATTGAGGGTCTTAGTGGAGAATCACTCGTTAGGAGTCCCAGCTGCCCTAGTCTCCCCTCCTGGGAGGCCTGGACTAAGAGTGGGTGGGATAGGATGGTGGTGAGAGCCTCAGCCCAGGAGTCTGGAGGTCCTGGAGCCCAGAGCTGGTGTCTGTTCGCTTTCTGTCAGTGTGAGCTTGAGTGAGCATCTCAGCCTGCTGGGCTCTGACCCCTTATAAGTACAAATCATCGTAACCTTGTGACCAATGCTATGAAGTGGTTGTGCGGGTGAAATGCACAAAATCTGTGACGACATTTTGAAAAACTAAAGCACTTGGAAAATACTGATAAAATAGTCGCGGCAATAATAGCGACGATACCAGCAGCGATACTGTTACTAGTTATGCCAGGCTAACTCTGGCCAGCTTTGTTCAGACTCACACTCTCAGTCAGTGTCTGGGCTTCGCTGCTTCCTGAGCCCTTTGAATTTCACCTTTTGGCATCAGACCTTCCTATTACATGTTCATAGACACCCTTGCTTTTCATTAAACACATTTTTCTTGAAGTCCTGTAAGTGGTTCTGGGTTCACAATTGTGAACAAGGTACACGGAGAGGTTGGATAAGGGAGCTTTGCAAGATTCTGAAGTTGAGGATTCATTTCCTCATTCTATAGACGAGAGAAATGAGGATCTGAAAACTGAGTAACTTGCCCGGCCGGAAGGGCAGAGTCTGGCTGGAGCAGCTCCGGCTTCAGGTCCAGTGCAGTTTATCACTCACCCACTGCCCCACTGCTTCTCCAAAATCCTCCCAAAGATCTCCTTCTTTTCTCCCAATGCCTAGGTGTTGAACTAAAAGGGAGTTGGGAGAAAAAGGAAATGAGCGAGATGACATTTTTAGAGGCAAGGTGGTTTTCCAAAAAAAAAAAAAAAGAGCTTTTTATCCCCCCTCCATTTGCAGGTGAAGTAAAGCGAGAAAAAGGATACATGGGGAAATGATGGGGGTGGGGTATGGGACCGCTCACTTTTGTCTCCAGATAAGAATATCTTCCGACTTTTTCCTTTCTTCAGATGTCTGTGCACTAGCAGAAAATGATCTGTTTTTTTTTTTTTTAAACCATATAAAGGAAAAAAAAAAAACTTTTAGCTTCAAACCAGAGCTATGAACTGCTTGTGTTCACATGCGGGCAGGAAACAGGATTGTCTGTAGAAATCAACCTCAGGACCCTCAGTATCAGGAAATGGGCACTTAGTCAGGTTGATCTTTCTTGTTTATGAAAGTTCTTGCACTGTTGTAGAAAACTAGTGAATTCATTAATTCATAACACCGATTTTTATTAATTGCCTGGGTCTGAGATGCTCTGAATTTAAATTTTCCCCTTAGATCCTGGCACAGGTCTGGACCCATTGTGCAGGGTTTAGTGCATTGTAAATGGTCAGTACATGTTTCTTAGGAAATCAGATAAAGGAGGGTGGAGGTGGGTAGGTGGTCTCAACCCCAGCCCGCTTTGGAGAGTCCCCGTTCACTGGCACCTTCCTTGTACCCCTTTCCTGGGTTCTCTCTCCACCTCCCCTCCGCCTGGTCTCTCCCTTCCAGCCCTGCTAAATACGTCTGCGGGAAAAGTGTACTTCAAGAAGGATTCAAAGCCATTTCATACTAAAGAATCAACAGCTGGATGTAGCTCAGGTTTGTCCCTTCTACAATGGTTTGCAGAGTTCTTGCGAGAAATATGCTGTGGGAACTCGAGGAAGCAGCCACTCAGTGTGAAGGCATAGACTTGGAATAAAAGCACTTGGGTTCCACACTGGTCCAGATGTGAGCTGTGAGTTTCACTATCCCCTCTGCTCCCCCTTCTACCTCTGTCCTCACTGGGACAGACACGGCTGCAAGGCACACTGGGATCTCTGCCCAGCCAGCTGTCATGGAGTGAGAAGAAGCAAGCCAGGCAACAGGGAAAACAGGGCAGAAGACACTTCACTGGGGCCAGGGAGGGGTGAGCAGTCAGAGAAATGTCCAAACTGATGTTCAGAAGGAGGGAGAGGCATTAACTAAACAGATGAGCAAACAAATCAATGTGTAATTACAAATCATGATATGGTCTACGAGCAAGAAGGCGGAGCCTCGGGCTCCCCTGGTGGCGCAGTGGTTGAGAGTCCACCTGCCGATGCAGGGGACACAGGTTCGTGCCCCGGTCCGGGAAGATCCCACATGCCGCGGAGCAGCTGGGCCCGTGAGCCATGGCCGCTGATCCTGCGCGTCCGGAGCCTGTGCTCCGCAATGGGAGAGGCCACAACAGTGAGAGGCCCGCGTACCGCAAAAAAAAAAAAGAATGCAGAGCCTCACAGAGGAAGCTAAGTCTGAGCTACAGTAGGAAGGATAAGAAGGAGGTATCCACGCAGAGACTAGGGGAAGAGTAGTGGGACCAGAGGGGAGGAGTCAGGCCCCAGGGAGGAGAGAGACTGGGGTCATTTTTCCCACCCTGTTGAGAAAGTGGCTTATGGATGCAGAGAGAGCAGTGGGTGCCTCCCAGACCCCTCCATCTCTTCTAAGTGACCACCCCAAGCCTGGGCATTTTCTACAACACCTAATAGGAGGCTGGAAGGGGAGGAGGGAGGGAGGGAGGAAGAAAGCCAACTTTTCCTGGGTACTTAATTTGTATTTGCTGCTTGGAAATACATCGTTTCTTTTACGTATATTCTCATCATCCTGGACTTGGGTGGGAATTTCCCAGTTTGTTCAAAGAGCAAACTCAGCCCCGATGCCAGGGTGGCAGAGCTGATAGGCGTTGGAGTCAAAATTTGTCCTTGGTTTTGTGTTCTTCTCACCCTTCCTTGTGCTTCCTCTAGAAGGCGTAATGGGGACAGAACACAGGTTCGAGGGTTTGCACCTCCTGCCTAATAATACCTGAGGCTCATTAGCAGCTTCTCATAATGGGCTTTGTCGCACATCCTACCTGTGTCTTCACAAAGGTCCTGGGTTTCTTACTCACAGCCTCCTCTCCTGTTACTATCTTCTCTCACCCCTGAGAGCACTTTCCTCTTTGGTCCTCAGGAGTCAGGAAGGATGGAGGAAGATGAAGATATGTAGTGGAATGTCACAGAGATGATAATAACCGTCCCTTCTGAGAGCCCCTTTGAGTATTCCTTCTGGCTGAATCTTCTTTTTTTTTTAAATAAATTTATTTATTTATTTTTGGCTGTGTTGGGTCTTTGTTGCTGCACGCGGGCTTTCTCTAGTTGCATCGAGCGGGGGCTACTCTTCGCTGTGGTGCGCGGGCTTCTCATTGCGGTGGCTTCTCTTGTTACGGAGCACGGGCTCTAGTTGCCCAGGCTTCAGTAGTTGTGGCACGTGGGCTCAGTAGTTGTGGCTCGCGGGCTCTAGAGCACAGGCTCAGTAGCTGTGGCGAACGGGCTTAGTTGCTCCGCGGCAACGTGGGATCTTCCCAGACCAGGGCTTGAACCCATGTCCCCTGCACTGGCAGGTGGATACTTAACCACTATGCCACCAGGGAAGTCCCCTTGCTGAAGCTTCTAAGAAGAATCTGGATGAGAAGTTATTAACCCCACACATTAGCTTTATTTCCTCTGCAAGCCAGTAGTAGAAATTAAGTCAAAGTAATTTAAACCCCAGAAAACGTGAGGGGGTTACTGTTAAGGTAAAAGAGTGCTTCAGGCAGCCCAAGAGCAAGAATTATTAGGAAACTTGCTGAAGATTCTCAAACCAGAGCCTGCAAACTAGGATGGACTTTCTTGCTGTTGCCCCATCTCTGCTCCTCTTTGAGCATCTCAGTGTGCACCTGTGCCTGCCTCTCTCTCTCAGTAAAACAACAGGGTAGCAACATGGGTGTCCTGATTTTACATGTCATGGATGCAGTCACTCAACAGACCTTTCTCTCTGTACCAATTCTAAATACCCAGGAAAAGGGACAATCGGCTGCAGCTGGAGGGAAAAGGTATTGCAGCAAGAAACATGACTGCTGTAAACCCCATGTGGGTTGGGGGCGGCAGGAAAGGAGAACCGTGCAGTGATTCCCAGAGAGCAGGCCAGGCAGAAATGGCAATGTGTGCATTATACTCCATCTTACAGGTGAGAAAACTGGGCCTCAGACAGGTCAAGTTCATCACATCATACAGGGATTCAGTCAGCAGAATGGGTATTTGACATGTGACTATCTGATTCCCAGTATGTTTTCTCTGTGCTGTCCCAATGTTTCGCACAGTTTGGAACACACGCCAAAGATGGTATTTGAAATGATTTGGGGCATTACATAAATGGACATTTTACATTTAATGTATTAGAAAAATAATAACCACCGCATAAAACCCATAATATAGAATTTCATTTATAAAAAGATTGTAAATGGAAAAAAAATGTGAGCCAATTAAAATATATATCAAGTAAATCATAGGGTAGGTGGTGTAGTACATATAGATAGGATAACAATTGTGAAGATTGTTTGCAAAGGACTAAAGTTTGACAAATATTATTCTGCTACCAAGTCGTTTTCCCCCCGAAGTCCAAGGATCTCATCACATTCTTTATTTCTCCTGTCTCATCTTCTGTCCTCAATAAAAACTAAGTGTAGGGACTCAGTTCTCATTTCTATTTCCGTTTCCAAAGCAAAACAATAGACATCCACTGAGAATCTGTTCTCTGTCCATCTGTCACATACAGCACATCCCAGCAGGACGTCCCTGTATGCAGACTCCATTCTTCATGGGAAGAGTTTGGTTCGTGTCACCAGCTGGGGCGCGGATACATCCCCTAATTTTTGCAAATAAATGAAGCATGAGATTCCCCATACTTCTCAGAAAGTCCATGGCTCCCTCTAAAGTCCCCAGAGTCGACCCTGACCGTCATCTTGTCCTCTCTGGGTTCTGTTCAGGACACTAGGCCAGTCCTTTCTGCTCTCATCCTCCGAGTGGGTGCCTTTCCTGGGGTCCCCACTCATCAGGAGATGTTGGCTGACACTTCCCCTTTCAACCCCACAGGTTTCTTTAGCTTTTCATTTCTAAATGGGATGAGAGTTGAGGTGTTTTCCTCCAAGAAGCCTTCTGGCTCCTTCTGTAAGATGGCCACATCCACCCCAAATTCCAAAATGTTTAAAGGGGGTGCTAGTTCAACTCAATTAAAAATCCATTCACTGAAACCCAACTTCATAGTTGATAAATTTGCTGTAGGACTATTTTAGTAAATTATCAAGTCTCCTGATCAACCAATCACTGATTGTAACGAGTTGTCACTTTGTAACAGTTTGCAGGGGTGTGTGTGTGTGTGTGTGTGTGCGTGTGCGTGTGTGTGTGTGTGTGTGTGTGTGTGTTTCCAAAGCTTGTTTCTTGGGAAACTTTGGAAGAATGGTCTCCATTTTGTCTAAGGGCAGCATTTCAAGAAATGTTTAATTAGCCCAAAGTTCAGTGTTAGCAGGCAGTTCAGTCTTAGCATGAACACTTTTAATAGACAGGCCCTTTCAACATCCAGCTTTAGCTTCAAATAGACGTTTACCGATTTGATGAGGTACAAATGAAAGGAAATCCTCAGCTGTATTGAGCCTCACTAAACCCAAACTATGAAGTGAACACTATGTACTCTACAATTTTCTCATCCAAAAGTGATGCCATGTTTGAGTGTATTCATATACATAAAACTGGATGGAAATTGACCTAAATAACAACACTGAGGTTCCTTGGTTTTGTTTTGTTTTTTAATGAAAAGTATCGCTTGAGTTAGGTTCATTCATTTTGTGAAGGTAATGCAAGTATGCACCATGGCCATGTGAAAGGAACTTTAAGCGCCTTTTGTTTCCTGTGTCTTAAAATGCACACTTCCGAACACTTTAGAATTCTGATCCCTGGAAAGGGGTGAATCCATTTGCTGAGAATCTTTAAAGGCAGGATGGGGAATTTAAGGCCATGTGCCATCTCATCCCCCTTTGCCACCAGCCACAGGTAATGCTCATCCATCACAGAGCTCTTTCCTACCAAGCCCTGAGCACCTTTAAAATCTTTCTTAAGTCTGTTCCAGGCAGTGCAGATCAAATGGTGAACTTTGGAATGGGATAAATCTATTTGCCATCTTAGCTTTGGTTCTGCTGGATTATACACTTTCATCAACGGGGTTCTATTTTCTCTCATTCTTCCCCACTGTTCCACATTCTATTTCTTTGCTCTGATGGTTGCTTTTCGGCTTCAGCATATGTACACCAAATGCAGAGAATTATCTGTCATTCTGCCAGCCTTTGCTCACCCTTCTGAATTTATGTACAGAGAGTTTACGTCTCCCTCACCTCTTCTTGCTAACTTGCTCCTGGGAAAGCAGACCTGTCCTTCTCCAGTCCAGTGTGGGAGCAGCCTGGCTCAGAAAACTTACCTCCACCTGTTTTATGACATGTTCATTACCAGTGTGTCTTAACATTCAACACTGGAAATCTCAGGACACGAAGTCTTGGCCACAGCTTATACCTTGGATTCCACTGTGCTCCAGGCTGTGGACCTTTGGTCTTTCTACTTACCAAGAAGCTGAAGCTGCAGAATTGCCTGAATCAATGTCCAAAGAGCCCCTTTGGGGGTAAATAATCCTAGGAGACAGGAATTTATTTTCCTGGTTTTGCAGAACTGCCCACCCACCCTGGGCAATATATCCTGGAAAAGATCATAAAAGTCTTCAAAGCCACATTCAGGGTTGTTTCTTTATCAAATCCTAATGCTTTATGCATATCTCTGATTTGGCCTTTCTTGCATCACATTTAATTATATGTATATCTTGTTTCCATACTCTCGTACTGACTGGGATGTCCTTCAGGGCATGGACAGTTTGTGTTCCCCTGTGTGTCCTGAGGGTAAGTCACAGAGCCTATTATTAGTGGGCAGCAAAGTATACTGGAAAGAGTCAGGCTTGAGTAGAAAATAGCAAATCCCAGTATTGACACTCACTGATTGTGTAATTGTCTGTGAATTACCTGGGCCTTTTGTAGTAATTTGAATACGTCACTGGGCTTTAAAACATTAAATAGAATAAAACATTTTTATAATGAAAAGGGCAGCCATTGTCTGCTCTCCCCACCTCTGTCCTGCTTCTCAGGAGCCATCATTTTTAACTCTTTGAACTGTTTCTTTTGGTGGCTATCTCCATATTTCTAAATATAATTTCTTATATTACTCTTTTGGTTTTGCACATTTTAGATAGCATCTATTGATGTATTGTTATAATTAATTAGGATTTAACTCCTTCATATATTTGCACATTTTCTTGACAAATTTATATGACAACAATCATTTAACTTTTTAGCAGGGTTTTCAGTATTATGACTATTTAAAATTTGCTCTAAAGTCAGGTGGTACACTATGATTTTATTTTCTTTCTTATATAGTTTTTATGTCTAGTTTCTTTTTCCCTAAAGTTTCTGGTTACCATACTTTTATTTTTCTTATTGCAAAATCTCCTTTATACTTTTCCTTCATATTTTTTCCAAGAGTTCCAGCTGATCAAGTATTCTGCTAAGCAGTTTTATTTAAATCATCATCACCCTTTCCAGGCTGAACCAGTTTCCCTTCTGGGTGGCATGGCCACCATCCTGGACATCCCTTGTTCCCTCGCCTGACTGGGGACCTCTGTTTCCTGAATTCCATATTTTCCTCTTTCTTGGGTTCCTTCCTTATTTTGCTGGAGCACATCCTTCTTTTTTTTTTTTTTAAACATCTTTATTGGGGTATAATTGCTTTACAATGGTATGTTAGTTTCTGCTTTATAACAAAGTGAATCAGTTATACATATGCACATCCTTCTTTACTTCCCACAATGTAGGTAAATTTTCAGAGCCCTTGAATGTGTGAACACACATTTATTTCCTGGTTGGGTTAGGTAAGGCTGGAAGTGACTTGACCTCAATGTTTAGAACATGCTCTCTGGTCTTCTTCTTTTTTTTTTTTTATAAATTTATTTATTTATATTTATTTTTGGCTGTGTTGGGTCCTTGTTGCTGTGCGCAGGCTCTCTCCAGCTGCGGTGAGCGGGGGCCACTCTTCACTGTGGTGCGCGGGCCTCTCACTGTGGTGGCCTCTTGTTGTGGAGCACAGTCTCTAGGCATACAGGCTTCAGCAGTTGTGGCACACGGGCTTACTTGTTCCGCGGCATGCGGGATCTTCCTGGACCAGCGCTCGAGCCCGCGTCCCCTGCATTGGCAGGCGGTCCTAACCACTGTGCCACCAGGGGAGTCCCTCCCTGGTCTTCTAATATTCAGTGCTGCTGGCAAGACACCCACCACTATTCTGATGATCATTCCTTTATAGGGGACCATTATGGGTTGAATTGTGTCCCCCACCAAAAGATATATTAAAGTCCTAATCCCCGGCATCTCAGAATGTGACCTTATTTGTGAATGGAATCATTGCAGATGTAATTAGTTAACTTAAGATGGGGTCACACTGGAGTATATTTTAGGTATTTTCAATGGATTTCCGCTTAAGGTATTAAGTGAGGAATTGTGCTCTTTTTAAGCTCTTCTACCTTATTCTCTCAAAATAGTTATGTCACATTTTAAAATCCAAAATTATATCAAGTCACTTTATTGCTATAATTATATACACTGTCCACTACTGAGCCTAGTAATGCATGATGACTACATTTCCTTTTTTTTCAAAGTTTTTAGTTTTTCCTTGAATTATTAATTGCCTAATTTTTCATTTACTTAGTTTATATATGTAAAATAATTGGAACAGTGCCTGAAAAAGAGTAAGCACTATTTATGTGTTTGCTCTTATCATTTGGCTATTTTCTTACACCCTGTAACAGCTCTACTAAATGATGTAGAGATGGGTCAATTTTCCACATCATCAAACCTATCAAATACTCCATCCATCCTATTTTTCTCCTGCAGCCTCCTGGTGCCTTCATCCTCCTGTTGCTACCTGGGACCCACTGCTCTCTAAATGAATCCTTAGCTGTGATCCCAGACATCCACCTGCCATCATCCTCAGGGCTCCCTTCCCCACGCCCCTGAAGTGGGTTTTCCATTCCTTGGTTTACCTTCCCATTTTGTTGGAACACCTCCTCCAGTAACTTCCTGAGAAAGGGTAAGTGAGTGGGAATTGCATTTTTGAGACTTGACATGTTAAAACATTTTTTCACTTGATGCTCACACTTGATTTACAATCTGGGTAGCTATCGATGTCTAAGGTGTAAATTATTTTCCCTTAGAATTTTGAAGTAATTGCTTCATTTTCTTAGCTCCCTATGTTCCTATGGGGAAGTCCAATGCCATTCATATTCCCATACTTTTTAATGTAATTTTTCCCCTACAGGAGCATTTAGGATCTTCTTTTATTCTGAAGTTTCACAGTGATATACTTTAGTTTGGACTTTGGACTTTTATAATTTTTACTTATGACTCAGAGAGAATTTGTGTATCTCCATTCTAGGAAATGTTCTTGCATTTTTTTTCTGTGATAATGTCCTCCTTCTGTTTTCTATGATCTCTCTGAAAACTCTTATTAGTGGGATGTTCAACCTCCTGGATTAATCTTTTAATTTTCTTGTCTTTCCTCTTTTTTTTTTATCCATTGCCTGTCTTTTTATTCTACTTTCTGGGGAACTTTCTTGAATTTATTGTCAAGCACTTATTTTGAATCTTTTTAAAAAAATTGACTCATCGTATTTTTAATTTCCCGGAACTCTAAATTATTCTCTGAATGTACTTTTTATGATTGCACTTTTCTTGTTTTATGGATTATAATATCTCCTTTTATTTCTGTGATGATATTAATTATACTTTCTTTGAAGTTTTTTATGCTCTCTACATTAATCCTGTTGCCTCTGTGTTCAGATCTCTTTTGTCAAGTAGGATGATTTTCCCAATTTTTAGTAATTCTCAACTGCCTGTTCACATTAATGAGTAAAGGTGCTTAAACCCAGGTGTAGGCCCTGAGTGCACTGGTGGTCTCCAGTGAAGGGCAGTAGAGGCCAGGTGACATTTTCATTAGAGATTTATAAGCTTTTCCTGGAGTAGGTTTATTTTTCTGTAAAATGATCCTCAAATCAAGGGACTGTGGACGGTCCCCACCTCATTTACATATTTATAGGCATTTACTTTTAACCTATTTTCAGCCAAGTATAGACTCAAGGAGAAAAATACCTATGGTGTCTTAGAGGGTAGGACAGGGGTTGGGACGAGGACCCAAGCGTCTAAACTGTTGTTATTCACACTTTTCACTCTTCTGTGTTCAGCTGCTCACACCACCCTTCTCACTTGTGCCTCATTTGATACCCCATCCTGTCCTGTTAGTTTCTAAGCCTTTCTCTGTTCCTGGAGGGGCAAATTGGGTTGATTCCTCTCTTTGAAGGCACTTAGGGTTGAAATGTTCTCTCTGCTAAGTCATTTGTTTTCCTCCTTCTGTAGTCCATCTTCCCATATAGTGTGTTAAGATGTCTCTTAGTTTCATTGAAGATGAAATGCATTGCTTTTTTTCTAGCTCTTACTGTTATTGGGGGAAATTTTTGGAAGGAGAAGGTAGCCAAAATGGATTTACTCCGCCATCTTAAAATGAGAACTTTTCTGTAGAAGCTTTTAGAGACTTTTCTTTATTGTGGTGACTTAAAATGTGATAACTTGTTAGTAAAATATTAGACCCTATAGCAATGTCTCTTTTCTTTCATATGCTTTTAGCTTTTTATATTTTTAGCTACTATGCTTGGAGAATCCCAAATTCTCAACTAGGGATCCTTTCGGGCGGAGGTATCACTCAAAATCTTCAGGTAAAAAGAACAGCCAGATGTTCTGCCTGAAGTGGAGGTTTGAGGTTAGGAAGACAGGTTACATACCTGGATGGCAGTGCTCTGCTCACAGAGGTTGTGTCTGGGGAGGAAAGGAAACTATTTTGAGCCCAGTGTTTTAGCTAATTTCCTTGGTTCCAGCCCCCCTATCTTGGTGAACCTTGGTTTCAGCCCCCTATCAGTCTCACCTACCTCTCCCAAGTCCTGGACTTCTCCAGAGTTTTGCGTTATAGGATATAGTTTTGTCATGCACATGTCACTCTGCTAATGCACAGAGCGGAGGCTCCATCCATCCTGTTCCATCAATCACCTTTCTCCGTGCTATTTCCCAGAAATTTGATGAAATCCCTTAACCGCTAATGGATTTTCTGCAGGTATTATCTTCATTGTGAGTTTAAATACTTTCTACTCCTTTACAGTTGTAGAGCTTCAGAGCACAGGGCCTGAAGATGCAGTGCTTGGGAAGTGCCACTACTTTTTAACTGTGTGTCTTTGGGCAAGCTAGTTAGCATCTCTCTGCCTCAATTTTTTTAATCTGTAAAGCAAGAATAATAATAAGACTTTCCTTGTAGGATTTTGTGAGCATTAAATGAGGTAGTCCAGGGACTTCCCTGGTGGTGCAGTGGTTGGGAGTCCGCCTGCCAATGCAGGGGACACGGGTTCAAGCCCTGGTCCGGGAAGATCCCACATGCCGCGGAGCAGGCGGGCCCGTGTGCCACAGCTACTGAGCCTGTGTGCCACAACTACTGAAGCCCACGTGCCTAGAGCCCGTACTCCGCAACAAGAGAAGCCACTGCAATGAGAAGCCCGTGCACCGCAACCAAGAGTAGCCCCCGCTCTCTGCAACTAGAGAAAGTCCATGCACTGCAGTGAAGACTCAATGCAGCCAAAAAATAAATAAATAAATTTATTAAAAATAAAAAATTGAGGTGATCCAGGTAAAGAAAGGAAAACTTGACATGTAGTAAGCTGACCTTTCAAAAATCTCATTCATCCTCATTATTATTATTATTTTTTTTTTTTTTGCAGTGTGCGGGCCTCTCACCGCTGCGGCCTCTCCTATTGCGGAGCACAGGCTCCGGACGCGCAGGCTCAGCGGCCATGGCTCACGGGCCCAGCCGCTCCACGGCATGTGGGATCCTCCCAGACCGGGGCACGAACCTGTGTCCCCTGCATCGGCAGGCAGACTCTCAACCACTGCACCACCAGGGAAGCCCCATCATTATTTTAGTGGATTTTTAGCATGGAGAAAAAATAAAAGCTTGTTTCAATCCTCTGTCATTAACTGGAAGTCTGATGAACTTTCCTGATATTTCCATATTTCAGGCAGTTGCTTGAGGAATTAATGAGCTAATGTATGGAAAACACAAAGCACACGGCGGACACACAGTCATCATTATTAGTAGTCGCTGAATAGGTGTTTGTTGAATGACTGTTGAAGATAGAGTGTTATACAGGAAGCAATCCCAAGCCTGGATGTTGGATGACCTGCATTTAGTCCTGGTTGCCACTCTCCTTCTGTGACTTGAACAAGTCAATGAACCTTTCTGAGCCTCAATTTCTTCTTCTGAGAGTAGGAATAATAATAGCAGATACTTAATGATGTTATAATGATGAGTCCTACGATAAGTGTTATGCAAACTGTAAAGTGCTTTATAAATAATCAGCTATATGTGGGTGTGCACACCCACGTGTGAGCATGTGAGTTAGGCAGTTCGAAAGACAAAATGCGAAGGGGATACTCCCTCATGATGTTGTCAGAGATGTCAAGAAATTACACCACTTCTTAAAAACGTTGCAATTTCCAGATGTAACCCAGACGTCCGTGCCCAAGAACAGCTAATCAGTGCCACCATCTCCAGACTTGTGTTCAGTCTGGAGTTCAGTCTGTGTTCAGTCTGGAAAGTTCAGCTTTCCCACTGCCTGTGGCTGTTAGTGAACCCCGTCAACGGGGAAAGGCTGCTCATCATAGATCAGAGTGAAGGGCTAGTCACTTCCTGCCAAGTTGTTTCTGTCACTGAAACGTACTGGACACAATTTTGATGAAAAGGAAGAGACAAGAGGCTATCTGTCTCTGAGTCTTTGCCTGGAGACTCAAGATTACAAATCGGTTCCCCTTAACCAAGAGAATTCCAATTTATTTATTTATTTATTGGTTTGGCAGGGAGAGCTCTCAAAGATGGGTTTTATTTTCGTAATTTTTCTCAATTAGCACTAAGCAATGTTCACAATGACCAATGAGAGAATAAGAAGAGATGGAAACCTCATCCCCAAGCGGCTGCCACCGAACTCCCATGAAGTGGCTGCTTCTGTTAACTTCTGAGGGACCCCCTCCTCCGCCCTGCATCACCTCTCTCCCCCTCACACAGACCCGTGCACTGACTTTCTCCATGGAGCCTGTTTACAGGGAAGCTAATTATTTTTCCTCGTGCAAAAGCCCACTTCTGACTTGGTAACTGTGCTCAGTCTCCTGGAGGAGAACAGATCTGAGTTTCAGTGCTCCCGACTGTACATTGGATGGCCTAAAAATACCCACAAATTTGTCTTCTCTTTCCTAATCGGGCTGGGCTCTTATCGAAAGGCAAACTCTTCTGAGAATTCTGAGGGACTATTACTTCTCACGGATGGCATCAGCTATAAATAGCAGTGCCTTCCAGGTAGCGTGCTGCTGGCTGGCACAGCTCTGCGCTTGCTTTATTCCAGGGAAGATTGAATGCCGCTGGAGGATTCTGGGAGCGAGAAGGCTGGTCTGGCACTTGGGGCTTGGAGGAATTCACAGGGATCCTCCCTGGAGACCCTTCTCTGTACCAGCTTCCCTCCCAGCTGGGTACCAGGGTCACAAATATGCATAAGACAAGCTTGACCTTTTCAGGATCTCATAGCAGAGAGCAGAGCTGCCCAACAGGAGTGCAATGCAAGCTACATATATAATTTTAAGATTTCTAGCAGTCATATTTTAAAAAGTACAAAGAAACAGGCAAATTCATGTTAATAATATATTGTATTTAAGATACTATATCCAAAATATAGCCTTTTCAATGTGTAGTCAGTATGATAAAGATATTTTACATTCCCTTTTTTGGGGGGGGGAGGATACCCACACTGTGACTGATTTTCATTATTTGACGTGCTCCTAAAACTCATAAGCTGTACAGAAAGGTAGACTGACAGAAGTGTCCCCTCTCCCCCTCTCTCCCTACTACTTAGTTCCTAGGCCAACATTCTTTATACCCTGTTTTTGTCCCTTAGCCTTGAGAAAGCATTCTCCTTAGTTTCTGGTTTATCTTTCCTGTCCTCATCCTATCCTTTTCCAAAAATGAGCAGATATACTTTTAAAGAAATATCCCTCCCTTTCCTGTATGAAGGGTTCACACTATAGATAGATATTCTTTGGCACTTTGTTATTTTTGACTTAAAAATATATCCTGGAAATCTCTCCATATTGGTACACAAAGATTTCTCTCTCTCTCTCTGTCTCTCTGTCTCTCTGTCTCTCTGTCTCTCTCTCTCGTGTTTTTTGTTTTGTTTTGGCCATGCTGTGTGGCTTATGGGATCTTAGTTCCCCGACCAGGGATCGAACCTGGGCCCTCAGCAGTAGAAGCACAGAGTCCTAACCACTGGACCGCCACGGAATTCCCAAAGATTTCTCATTCTTTTTTTTTTTTTTCTGTACGCGGGCCTCTCACTGTTGTGGCCTCTCTTGTTGCGGAGCACAGGCTCCGGACGCGCAGGCTCAGCGGCCATGGCTCACGGGCCCAGCCGCTCCGCGGCATGTGGGATCTTCCCAGACCGGGGCACGAACCCGTGTCCCCTGCATCGGCAGGCGGACTCTCAACCACTGCGACACCAGGGAAGACCGATTTCTCATTCTTAATTGAACTTCAGAGCCCTTCATTGTATAGATGTACCAAACTTGCCTCAACTATTCTCCTATCATGGTCATTTAAGTTGTATCTAACATTTTGCAATTACAAAAAATACTCCTGATGATTCTGATTCCAAATACAAGGTATGGGTTTTTTCCCCACACCAAGCGATTTTCTGACGCCAGCCGGGTGTCTTACAATTCAGCTCAATTCTGACGCTGTCTACCTGGAGACAGCATCGGTTCCCGCAGATTAAAGGCTCAGTCCTGCAAGACTCTCTCCCTCACCCCCGCTTCAGATACTAATTGCAAGTCCAGGTTGTCACCTGTGCTTCTGCTGGCCCGGCTATAGATCCGAGGTTCCAACAACCCCTCCGTATGTTGGAATAATTTACTAGAGCGGCTCACTGAACTCAGAGAAATAGTTTTCCTACTAGATGATTGATTTATTATAAAAGACATAAGTCAGCATAGCCAGATGAAAGAGATGCATCACGCAAGGTATGGGGGAAGGGCATGGGGCTTTTATGTCCTTTGACCTCTGAGCGCATGACTCTCCCTGAATCGCCACGTGTTCACCAGCCCAGAAGCTCTACATTCCCTTTTTATACTAAGTCTTTGAAATGTGTGAATTTTACACATTTAACACATCTCTCTTTGGATTCTAACTTTTTATTGGAATGACTTGATTTTTACTTAAATTTCATAAAACTTGCAGTAGGAAAAGTGGATTCACAACAACCCAGGTTGTTTCAAACATTCTTACAAATCTTCCAATAACTGAATTGAATATCAGTTTTAAAATTTATATTTAAATTAATTAAAATGAAAAATGTGGTTCATCAGTTACACTGGCCACATTTCAAGTGCTCACCAGCAGCATGTGGCCGGTGGTTACTACACTGGATTGTGCAGGTCTGGGATAAAGAGGATGTAGGCTGAACCCCCTTGCATGGGGCAGATTTCAGATCCATCACTGGCTGGGTGACCGACTGACTCGCTAACACCATCTCTTTACCGTGCACCAGCCACATACTCTTTTTTTTTTTTTTAACATCTTTATTGGAGTATAATTGCTTTACAATGGTGTGTTAGTTTCTGCTGTATCACAAAGTGAATCAGCTTTATGTACACACATATCCCCATATCTCCTCCCTCTTGCTTCTCCCTCCCACCCTCCCTATCCCACCCCCCTAGGTGGTCACAAAGCACTGAGCTGATCTCCCTGGGCTATGCGGCTGCTTCCCACTAGCTATCTATTTTACATTTGGTAGTGTATATATGTCCATGCCACTCTCTCACTTCGTCCCAGCTTACCCTTCCCCCTCCCCGTGTCCTCAATACCATTCTCTACGTCTGTGTCTTTATTCCTAGGGCAGGACAGGCATACTCTTCTTTTTAACATTCTAATTTTAAAGGCTAACAAGCCCCTCCCCTCCACAGACCTTTGCCTATACTGTGTTCTTCTTCAGCAGCGCCGTCTCTTTTCCCTCTCCACCTCTCATCTCGTCACCTCCGATTCATGTCGTCCTCAGCCCAACTGTGACCTGCCCAGACTACATCAGGTCCTCTTTGTAAACTGCTCTCTCATTACCCTGCCCTTCTCCTTCCTCCACTCATTCTCCACAAGCATGGTGAGAACTTGCCACATGTCAGGAACTGTTCTAATGCTTGGAGCACCATCAGGGAACGAAACAGACAAAATTCCCCACCCTCGTGGAGCTTATGTTCTGATAGAGGGAAACAGAGAATAAATAATAAATAAAGTCATGCCATGTCACTGGAGAAACTGCTAAATGCTGCGTTTCAAGTAGAGCAGGGTAAAACGGAAGGGAAGTGTGGGGTGGAAGGAGGACAGGTGTTCGGCATAAGGTAGGTGAGCCGACCTGAGAGAGGTGAGGGAATCGGCCATGCAGCTGCCTGGAGGAACAGTGTTCCAGGCAGAGGGAACAGCCTGTGCAAAAGCGTGGAGACAGAAGGACATCTGGCATGTTCCAGGGCCAGCGGCAGGCCAGAGGGAGCCAGGAAGAAAGAGGCTGGCATGGGTTGGACAGGTAGTAGGGGATGGGTCATGTAGGGCTTCTAGACTTTGGCTGAGATGTGGTTTCTCCTGAGTGTGAGGGGAGCCACTGGAGGGTTCTGAGCAGATGAATGGCTCTCACTGCACAGTTCATTTATTATCTCTCCCACCAGGAACTCCACAAGAGGGTTTGTATAACCTGAGCTAGGGACTAAGAATGGTGATCAAGACAGGTTATACAAACCCCCAGGAATTTATATGTTTATCCATTATGAGATACAGTATGTTATGGCCAAGGACTAGAGGTCTTGGGGCCATGTGCTCCTGTGTTAGGATGCTGGCTTCCTCATCCACAGCGCTGTAACGTCGGGCAGATTATTTAGCAATTAGCAAGACATTGAGCCAGGCTGCAGGACTCTGCTTCCTTCTCTCTCTGCTTGGTTCCTTTGGAAAGAAGTCTGAAGAACTTTAGGTGGCATCATCTTGCTTGGCTGGAGATGCCAGCTGGTTGGGGGCAGGAAGCCCAGCTGGCAGGAGGGAGAGCAGATGAGGGAAAGGAGAGGAAGGAGGATGGTCCAACAGTCTGGGCATGCTGATTCTCAGAGGTGGGTGAAGTGTGGCCAAGAAGTTCACTGCGGATGTCCCAAAGTGGCAAGTCCTTCTTATACCACCCCCAAGACATGGCACAGTGCAGGAAGGCCCACAGATGGAGTCCCGGTCATTCAAAGAGGAGAAAGGGCAAGGAACTGGTAAGACAGCTGGTTTGCATCAGAACTGCCCTATCAAACCCCACTCTCACATGTGCTCTTCAGGAAACACTGCGGAGCCTACTTTCAGATGGGAGTGCACGATTGCACCCCCTTTTCCATTTCCTTTCCTTTGGCCAACGGCATATCTCCTCATAATTGAACTTGGAGCTGTTATTTGTTAAGAGTATCAGGTATTTTACATGTCCTGATTGCATTTGTTTTCATCTTTGCAATAACTCTCAGGCAAGAATTATTATTTGCATTTCCCAGGAAGGAAATTGGGGCTAACAGAAATTCAGTAACTCTCCCAAGGTCAGCCAGTTAGCCAGGTTTGAATCTAGGTCTGTCTTACTCCAAAGCCTGTGCTTTGTCTTTTAATGCATTTGTTCATTCATTTATTCACTCACATAGGTGAGGAAGACAGACAAACGTCCTGCTCGCATGGAGCTTTCTTTATAATAGGAGAGGTATACAGGCATAAACAAGAAACAGACACAAAAATGTCATTTACATAGTGATAAATTTTATGAAGATAAAAGTGGCTGGGGTGGGAGTGGGGGTATTTTAGACTGGATAATTCGGGAAAGCCTCTCTAAGGAGCTGCCATTTGAGTTGACACATAAATGGGAAATAGTAGCCAGCCCGTGGGAAGATCTCAGTGTAGAGATCTCTTATCCTGTGTCCAGATAACCTGAAAGCCATACTCATGTAGAGACACAAACATTCTCTTTTCAATCTGATCACCTATTCTCATATAATCATGGAAACTGAGGAGTCAGGGTTGGAAGTAGACTTAGCTGGCATTTCATCCCATAAAATATCAAATTTCTGTGCAAGGCTTTGCAGTTTATAATTGTCATATGATATTCAGAAAGGCCTTGTGAGGTAGGAAAACATGTATTTTTGCCCCAATTTTTCAGCTAACAAAATAAGCAAAAAGAGATTTTGTCCGTTTCAGGGCAGTTTTTTGCTCTTAAGTTCCTTTTACCCACTGGGCAGGGTCTGTGCTTATTTATTGTGCCTGGCCAATGGCTGTTTGCTGAATAGGAACCCAGGGATTTTAAACTGCTTCCTGTTTGCCCAGGATCCTGTAATGCATCCCTCCTCTCCACCTACAGAATGAGTCTACATTCTGAGGAGAGTCCTTTGCCTTTTTTTTTTTTTTTACTTATTTTAGAGATCTTTCCATATATATATATTTTTTTTAAATATTTATTTTTTTTGGCCACACTGGGCTTTAGTTGCGGCATGCATGTGGGATCTAGTTCCCTGACCGGGGATTGAACCCAGGCCCCCTTCATTGGGAGCACGGAGTCTTACCCGCTGGACCACCAGGGAAGTCCCGAGAGTACTTTGCTTTTGATCTCTGCTTCCTCTCTCTCTTTCACCAAAGTTGCCTTATCCATGCCCAGTTTTTCCAGAACTTGAAGTGTGAATAGTTAAACTGAAAAATTAATATATTTATATATTCCAAATTTCGTCCCCCGCAAAAAATTTAAGATGGTTTAAAATTTAAGAGGATTAAAATTACACAATAATGATATTAAAAGTAAATATACTGAACGGGGGAAAAAAACCTACTGAATAGGAGAAAATAATTACAAATTGTATATCTGATTAAGTGTTAATATCCAAAATATATGAAAGACTCATACAACTTAATAGCAAAAAATCAAAATCAGATTACAAAATGGGCAGAGCATTTGAATTAACGTTTTTCCAAAGAAGGCATACAAATGACCAACAGGCACATGAAAAGATGCTCAACCTCATTAATCATCAGGGAAATGCAAATCAAAACTACAGTGAGATATCACCTCACACCTGTCAGAATGGCTATTATCAAAAAGACAACAAATAACAAGTATAGGTGAGGTTGTGGAGAGAAGGGAACCCTTGTGCACTGTTCATGAGAATGTAAATTGGTGCAACCACTATGGAAAACAGTAGGCAGTTCCTCAAAAAATTAAACATAGAACTAAATAGAACTACTATTTGATCCAGCAATTCCACTTCTGGGTATTTATCCAAAGAAAATGAAAACACTAATTCAAAAAGATACATGCACCCCTTTGTTTATTGCAGCATTATTTACAATTGTCAAGATATGGAAAAAACTTATGTGTCCGTTAATGGATGAATGGACAATGAAACTGTGGTGTATGTGTGTGTGTGTGTGTGTGTATATATATATTTACATACAATGAAATACTATTCAGCCATAAAAAAGAATGAAATCTTGCCATTTGTGACAACATGGATGGACCTTGAGGGCATTATGCTAAGTGAAATAAGTCAGACAAAGAAAGACAAATACTATGATCTCTCATAGATACAGAGAACAGATTGGTGATTGCAAGATGCAAGGGATGGGAAGGTGGGAGAAATGTATGAATTTTTTGTTGTTTTTTTAGTTTAAATAATTCAAGTAAAATTTTTTAAAAAGTAAGTATAGAGTAGGGACTCTTGAGCAACATATAAGAGAAAGGCTACATGTTAATCCTAAAGGAATTACCTCTGCCTTTTCTCCTGTTACTGTTTATGACCAGTCTTGTCTAAGACTAACCTACACTTTGGTTTCCTAGTTAGCACACACTCTTGCATATTCAGGGGTATCATTTCATAAAGTCTTCCTCTTCTTTCCTAAGTCATCCATTTCACCCTTTCAACTGGATCACTCCCATCAGCATGGAAATAGGCTATGATTTCTGCTACCTAAAAAATACCTCTCTTAAACCTATATTCCCCAGATACTGACCCTTCCTTCTGCTCAAAACAAACAAACAAACACCTCTCTGTTGTTTAGTGCATACATATTAAGGATTCACCAATTTAGAATTAAATAACGTTCCTTTTTATCCTTGATATATTTCCTTGCTTTGAAATTGTCTGACATTTGTCACATATTTGTCTTATATTTGCCTAGTATTAATACAGCCACTCTAGCTGTCTTTTGTATTTGTATGGTAAGTATTTTGCATCCTTTTAACAATCATTGTTAAAGTTTGTTTCTGATAGATAGCATATAATTAGGTCTTGCTTTAGAATCAATCTTTTAATTTGAGTGTTTAGACCATTTATATTTAATGTAATTATTAATACACTTGGATTTAAATCTAACAGCTGTTTTCTATTAGTCCCATTTACTCTTTGTTCTCTCTTCTCTCTCTTTTTTTTCTTTTTTGGTTGCCTCCTTTGGATAAATTGAGAATTTTATGTGTTTCCTCATTTTTTTTTTTTTTTTTTTTGCTGTATGCGGGCCTTTCACTGCTGTGGCCTCTCCCGTTGTGGAGCACAGGCTCCGGACGTGCAGGCTCAGCAGCCATGGCTCACGGGCCCAGCCGCTCCGCGGCATGTGGGATCTTCCCGGACCGGGGCACGAACCCACGTCCCCTTCATCGGCAGGCGGACTCTCAACCACTGCGCCACCAAGGAAGCCCCCTATGTGTTTCCTCTTTTGCTTGGGCTTCCAGTGTTTTACACTCTCATACTAGCCCACATCTAGCCTTTAGCAATTTGTTGGATTATTTTTAGCTGCTTGTATGGTGCCCAGCATCTCTTTCTTCTGTGGTCTGCCACAGGTGAGCCAGGTTTCAAGGTCTGTCTTTCCTTGGATTTCAGGTTATTTTTTAGCCCCGTGACTTCAGCTGTCTGATGGGTTCAAGGAAAGTAATAATTTTGTATTCTATCCCCCTTATTCTTGTTGTTAGGATTGAAGTGATGCTCTTTACAGCTTTTGTACGTCTTAGGCCTAAATTCTCTGATTGTTTTTACAACAAAACAATGAAAAAGAAATGTCTATATTCATATTCTCCAAAGTGTCTCTCTTCATTATTTCTTGAAACTTACTCCAGTAAGGCTTGTACCCTCATCCTTACACCAAAAATTGTTTTTCTTTTTTAAGGTTTCCAGTAAACTCTGTGTTGTTAAATATGATGGTTAGTTCTGAGTTCTCATCTTACTTTACCTTTCAGCATCATTTCACACAGATGACCTCTCACTCCTTCCTCAGTAAAATACTTTAACTTGGCTTCTGGAACACCATAGTTTCTTGAATTCCCTCCTACATAAGTGGCTGTTCCTTCTTTATCACCTTTTTGAGTTCCTTCTCTTTTCCTGACCTCTAGGTGTTGAGTATCCTGGGTTCAGTTTCTGCACCTCTTTTCTTCTTTAATGATACTTATATTCTTTTTGTGATTTCGTCTAGTCTCAGAGTTTTAAATATCATCTATTCACTGACAAGCCCCCTGAACTCCAAATTTATACCCTACTAGACATCTCATTTGAATGCCTGAGACATCTTAATTTAACATGTCTAAAACCAGATCTTCCCCCAACAAACCTGTTCATCCTCCAGACTTCCCAAACTTAGTAAATATATTCTCAGTAAAAGTCCTTCTATTTGTTCAGACAAAAACCTTGGAGTCATCTTGGTACCTCCTTTCAGATCCTACATCTGATCAATCAACAACCCTTGCTGACTATACCTTCAATATATATCCAGAACTAATTGTTTCTTATAATTTCTGCTATTACTACCCTCATCAACACTTCAATCATTTTTGGCCTGGATTATTGTAATAGAACTCTAACTGGTTTCCTTTCTCCTGCCTTCCCTACCTCGTCTATTAATGTACTGGCCAGTGACAAAAAAGCAATGGCAATTATAATTAGTAGTGTGATATTAGGCAGGTCGCCACCTCCCTGTGTCTCATTTGAAAATTAGAAATATGAGCAGAATTCTAAAGATGTTCTCCCCAAATTTCAGTCCCCTGGCTACTCAATTGAACATTAGTTTAGGTACTGTTGTGAAGGGATTTTGCAGATATAATTAACGTCCCAAATAAGTTGACCTTAAAATATGGATATTAACTGGGTGGCCTTACTAAATCAGTTAGGTCTTTTAGAAGCAGAAAGTTTTCTCCTTCTAGTGGTAGAAGAGACATTCAGAGATTAAAACTTGAGGGGAATTCAATGTGCCATTGTCAGCTTTGAAGATGGAGGGGGCACAACGCAAGGAATGCCTTCAGCTTTTAGGAGCTGAGAGTCAGCCAGCAAGGAAATGAGTACCTCAGTCCTACGACCACAAGGACCTGAATCAGCCAATAATCTGAATAAACTTGGGAGCAAATGCTATCCCTAGAGCCTCCAGGTAAAATCCTAGTGTGGCCTGTGCCTTGATTTCAGTCTTGTGAGACCCCAAGCAGAGAGCCCAAATGAGCCTGCCTGAAATTCTGACCTACAGAACTGTGAGATAGTAAAGGTGTGTTATTTTAAGCTGCTCAATTTGAGGCAATTGTGGTGCAATGTTAGAAAACTAATGCTAGGAATAATAAGAAACTTGTTCTCTTCATGGTAGTTGCTCCTTTTCAGAGATAAGTCAGATTATGTTTTTATATTTCTTTCGAGAAAAGGGTTTACCATGTCACATTGAATAAAAACTAAATAGGTTAAAGGGTTCAACAAGACTCTACTTGATCCTGCCCTTTCACCCCTTTGACCTAATTTACTACTTTCCTGCTTATTCACTCACCTCCAGTCCAATTGGAATCCTTGCCTTAGAATGCTTGTACTTGCTGTGCCCAAGGCTCAGAGTATAGACTCTAGTACAGAGTTAAGATGTCTTCACAGCTCCACCATAAAGTAGTGGAGGTCTATCTCAGGTCTTTGCTCAAGAATCTGCGGCTTGATATGTTTCATTAGCTCATTATTTGTGGAAAGTCTACAGTCACAGTCTTTTCAAATACCATCTTTAACTGATATTTTCTGTCCTTTCTTTCCGGGACTTTAATTACTGTTAAATCTTTTGGTTGTGTGTCAAATGTACCCTATTCTTTTTTTCTGTGCTTTCCACCCTTTGGTCTCACTGTGATTTAGTCTGAATATTTTCTACTGACCTGTCTTTTAGTTCATTAATCCTTTATTCTTTTGTGCCTAGTTTTCTTTTAAACCAATCTATTAATTTCTTAAATTCAGATACTATAATTTCAATGTTACAGTTTCCATTTAATTATTTTTTAAATAGTTTCCAGTTTTATGGTCAAATTTTCTGCCTGGTCATTTATTTTCTTGCACATATTAACCACAGTTATTTAAAAATTTACTTCTGGACCTCTTTTGGGTCTGTTACTATTGCCTGCTTTTTATCTCTTGTTTTTGGTTCTGTCTCCTGATATGCCTGGTAAATTTCACTGAATTCCAGCTACTGTGTGTGAAAAAATTCTAGAACTAACATGAGACTCTGGGAGGAAATTATCTTCCTCTGGCAGGAATTTAGGGATTAGGAGGATAATAAGCCAGTCTGGGATTGAGCTGAGTTGAAGCTGTGTCTTCAGTCTTTGTGGAAGTTGGCAAATTTCTAGTATGCCCTTATTCCTGGGTTGTAGAACTTCAGTGGTTCCAACTGAAAGCCCGTGGTATTTACCATGTCCCCTCCTCCGTGACCTGTTCTGAATTGCAATGTTTTCTCCCTAGCCCTTTGATATGGCTGAACTCTCAGCCTCTCAGCACAGTTTCTTCTTGGTTTCTTGGCCTCTTGGTCATTATTTACTAATGAGCAAATACCTCAAGCAGAGGCAGGATGTAGGGCTCACTTCTCTGTGCTTCTCTTCTCTCTTGAATCGTGGCCCTTCAAGTTAAATAGCTCTTTAATATTTTAAAAATAATTATCTTTTTTTTTTTTTCTGGTTGTCTTCGGGGAGAAGCTTGGTCTGATCTAAGCTGGCTAAGATATAGCTGGAAATGGGAGAAATGTCACCACCTTTATGATAACTTTCCTGACACCCTGTAAAAATGGCAACCTATCACCTCCCCTCCTCTATTCGAATGCTTTTTGTTTCTCTTCTCTGCATTTTTTCTGTATTTATCAGTATTTTATGCACTATATATGTTTATTATTTATGTGTATTCTCCACAAAATATAAGCTCTAAGAGAGAAGAAATTTATAAATGTATTTCTTCCATTGCAGTATCCTTAGCCCCTAGCACAATGCTTGGAACAGAAGGTAATTAATTAACCAAATTAAATATTTGGTTAATGAGTAAAAAAATTGAATGAATAAATATGATACAATGTTGAGTAAATTTAGTTTAGACACTTTTTGGTGGCAGCGACAAAGGAGAAAATGTGATAGATTGAAATGCTCTTATTATCTGTTAAAAGAAAGGATACCATTTATTAAAGAAGTACAAATTTATTTCCTGACATGACTTTCTTAAAGGAATTTATTACCTGATACAATATATGAGTCTTTTAATGATATAATAAAAACTACATTTAATGCTACTTTCATAGTAGATGCAGAAGCAATTTTATATGATTCTTTTGGTTCTATTATCCATAAAAATTGAGAAAATGAGTTTAAGCTGGAGAGGTAAGGGCTGAAAAAACAACTCAAGGTAACTAGAATGGTAAAATTTGTATTTTATAAGTAATTCTCAGAAATTATGAGAATTACTAGTAACAGCAGCAACAGGAACAACTACAAAATCTAGCAGGGTGACAAAGAGCAGGTTAATTACCTCTTTGAGCCTCAGTTTTCTTTCCTGTAAAAGAGGAATAACGAGAACTCTACTCTTTCCGGAACTGCTGTGAATATCAAAGATAGAATTCTAAATGCTGGTTAACAAACAGCTGAATTGATTAATCACCATTGACAAAATGCTTTTATGTGCATTTTCATATTCACGTAAGCAGGTTCTGTGTGCAAGTATTGTCATCACTCTCCATTTTCCAGGTGAGGAAACCAAATTCAGGAGGCCCATTTGGCATAGCCAGCAAGCAGCCGAGATATAATTCATCCCTCTGTCTTTGATTCACGTGCTCTGTCTCCAGAACCATATTGTCTCTCCATTGGAGGGATTCTCAAGTGGTAGAAACTCAGACATCAGGGCAGACACTGATGGGTCTGGTGGCCTTTCTCATGCTCCTGTCAGCTCAACTCATCGACTGTTGCAGATGTGGAAGTAGATAAAAAATCCCAAGGACTGCTTTCACTTCAACACCTAACCCCAAGGGCTAGGGACCAGATGAATTCCTCCCAGTTGTGAGAAGTCTACACAACTTCTATTTTTTCTTAGTTAGAAAGCGACACATTTCATCTTTCCCTTACAAATTAATATTTGGTCTTTATCTGGAGCTGAATATAAAGACCCTCCTGATGTCTGACTCAGTAAATTGACTCTATCCTTTGAACTCTGCAATGGCCTCAGGCTACAAGAGTAGGAGAAATGCCTTCACAAATATCAAAGGCACAGCAAGCTTATCTCTCTAAATATTAAACCTAAAATAGCCACGACTCTGGGAGAATAGACCTCCTTGCTCTCCTGGCCTCCTTGCTGGAGTCTGTGGTGCTACCTTGGGCTTACAGAGTCCATTCTTTCCCTAGAAGAAGGGGAGAGGTTGTGTATTCCTGGAGTCTTCCAGAATGCTTTTGAGCCCAGAACCCGGGAAAGCACATATTTAGGGTTTTCTGCTGCTCTCATGACCCCATCCATTGGCATTTTATCTCTGCTCCTGAGATCTAAGGAACTGGAAGCAGATGGTGCATTTATTTCATGGTCTAACAAATTGACCAGTAACTCAGACAAGCCAATTCTTTAGGAAAAAATATGCCAGGAAAATGCAATTACATTTAGCTGGAGCTAAAAACCCCACACGATACGATAATGATGCCGTCATTTATTTTTCCTCTTCCTTTGTGCCAGATGCCACACTATGCATTTCATATCCATTGTTTCACTTCTGTCACATAGTATCTATGGAAAATTCAGTATCATCCTGTGTTTACAAATGGAGAACTGAGCCTTGGAGAAGGTTAGTGACTTGTCCTAGGTCTCATGTTAGGTGGGTTGTAGAGTTGAGATTTGAACCCATATTCTTTCTGATAGCAAAAATAACACTCTTTCTCTTCACCATTATTATCAGTAGTAATTGTTAGTACCTTATTATTTGTGGCAGGCAGCCTCTAAGATGGCCCAATGGTCTCTGCCTTATGTTGAGTGTGGACTGGACCTAGTGACTCAGTTGTATCAAATGGGATACAGCAAAATGATGGGGTGTCACTTTTGCAATTAGGTTACAAAGAGACTACAGCTTCTGGCTTGGGTATCTCCCTTTGGGAAAGCAAGATGCATGTTGGAGAGGCCCATGTGACAAGTAACTGATGTTTCAGACAGCCAGTAAGGACATGACCTGCCAAGAGCCACAGGAGTGAGCTGAGAAGCAGATCCTACCTCATTCAAGCCTTGAGATGAATGAAGCCACGAATGACCACCCGATCGTAGTCTTGTGACAGACCCTGAGTTAGAACCATCCAGCTAAGCCAGTGGCTACCCAGGGCAGATGCCTTCCTTTATGTATCTCATTCTAGACCTGATGATCTGAATGAGTGGCATCTACCTGGGGCATGTTCCACCACGGTGGGAATCTGAAGTTGTCAGAAGGGCAAGAGGAAACACGTGAGCTCCTAATGTGTGGACTTGGAGCTGGCACACTTCCATTTTTGCCCATGTTTCATTGGTCAAAATAAGTTACAAAGCCAAGCCCCACATCAAAGATCAAGAGGAACTCTCTCCCCGTGGAAGCAGGATGGGGAAGGGAGTTGTTGGACAACTAAACTTCCAAATCCTCTGTTATGGCCGAGGAAACATTGAGCTCAGGGATGATAGAGACCGTGTTTAGATGCAGCATTTTGTGGCTTCAAATCCTGTGAGCTTTTTCTTAAAGAAAATCTTCCTCGGTTCAACCATTATAGGGCTCTTCAATTCTCTAGGCAACAGATAGAAATTAGAGTGAGCATCATGGTGGTCTGAGAAAAGTCAGTAAATGCTGGGTTAGTTAGAAAAGGAACTTAAACTTGGAGCAATCAAGAACTGATCTGATTTGAGTAAGCAGGGATGCTGAGCATTGACGAAACGAGGAATGAGGGGTGCTCAGGCCAACAGAGGAAGATAACCTACAGAGCGTGAGCTCCATGTGGGTGAGGATCTTTTCGTATAGCGCTCCCTGATGAATTCCAAGAACAGTGTCTGGTAATAGTAGGGGCTCAACGTGTATTTGTGGAGTGACTGAATAAATATTGCTAATGAAATAATGAAATATTGCTAATGAAATGCTGCTAATGAATAGCAGGATGATATAGACCAAGGGCTTTGGAATCAGATGTGTGAATGTAAGCTGTGCTACCTGTCAACTCTGTGTAAACTTGGGCAAAGTATTTACTCTTGAGGACTCTTTTTCTGTTACCTGCCCATACCCGATTCATTATCAAGTCCTATTGACTTGACCATCTAAATATCTTTTCACTCCATCTCTAGTAGTAGAGATTTTGCTCTAATCCAATTTACTTTCCTTTTGCAATAACCTCTCAATATCTGGATAAAGGCAAATTGGGTGCTAGGGTTGACTTAGGAAGGGCACCTAAATTAAACCAGGGGGACAGGAAAGGCTTCCCAGAGAAACTAACTGATCCTTGAGCTGAGTCCTGAAAGAGGAGAAGATGTTATCCAGGCAGAAGGGAATGGAGTGGGCTTTCTCATAAGAGGAGTTAGCAAGTGCTGAGGCAGGAATTTCCATGAGTTGGTTATTTGGGGGCTTCATGGCACATGGGAAATGTGAGCATAGAATGGTGGGACGTTTTGCAAGAGAGGTACTAACTCACCTGCATGATTAATCTTCCTAACGCCCCTCCCCCCCACCTCTGCAAGCTACAAAGCCAGAAAGAAGAGTCTAGGAGGAATCATTTAAAAAAAGACAACTTTGTTGAGCTTGATGGTCATGCTTGCTGAATTCACTCATTCTTCTATTCATTAATTCTCTCAACATGCAGTTTTGAGCCCCTGTCATATACTAGGTAATTAGCTAGCATGCTGGGAGGGTATAAAACCAATGTATAGGATGCAGGCCTTTCCCCCGAAGTCAAGTAGGGAAGCATATGCAAGCAAAGAGTAAAATGCACTGTAGTAAGTCCTGTCATCGATGTGAGTCCAAAGTGCTGTGGGAGAAGCCAAGGGCCGGGGAGAGCAGTTGGAGAAGTCCTAGAGGAGGTGGTAGAGAGTACTTGCAAGATGAAGGTGTGCCAGAAGGAGCTGGGGTAAAGGGAAGGGCACGGCGGGCAGAGAACACTGTGTGCAAAGGCACGGACGCGTGAAAGATCACCACGTGCTCTGAGAATAATAAGCTCAGTGATCCTGGTAGGGAGAGCTGGGCGGCCACCTAGTAAGTAGCAGGAATACATCAAGAGCAGGGAGAGAGGACAGCCCGCAACTTCCTCTGGCTTCCTACTTCTCTGCCTCACATTTGTAGTCGGTGTTCCTTCATTTCCCTTTTGTCTCTGTGGGTTTTCGGGCTGTAACTGTGTCCATGGACTCTTGATGCACATTATTGCTGATGATCGGTTTTGATCACCACTTTAAGGCAGTTACGAAACCTACCAAAGACCTCTGTCTATTGGGTTAAGTAAAGCCAATTCCTTTTACTTTTCCTTGGGGCTTTGGTTTTATTAGAAACGTTAATGAAAAAGTATAGTGTTTTTTTAAATGCAAATGTCCTCTTCCCCGGGCCTTTGGACTCTTTTGACTATAAGGTTTTATTCTCATGTCCAACATGGAAGGTTGGCCTGAGGGGGTGTTAGGAGGAGACTTTATTGATGGAATCAGGGGAAGGGAGACTTGAGGAAGGGAAGGTCACCTGCTGGGCTCTGTGCAAGGTGCTTGAAATGTGAGATTTTTATAATCCTCCCAGCATCTCTGAAAGGTAGGTGTTACTCTCCCCAGTTTGCAGATAGGCAAATACAGCCTCAGGAAGGTTTCTGTGATTTTCCCAAGGTCACATCATTAGGAAGAGGCAAAGCTGGGGTCTGCACCAATGCCTGTCTGAACTCAGAGCTCAGGTTCTCCTCATTAAACCTTGCTGACTCTCCTTTGTTTGTCCAATGATGCATTTTCAAGTTACTCGCTGCTGCCCAAATTTCACCAAATATGGACCAAACAATTACCCAACAGCAACAGTCATGATGACAACCAAACACATCCAGGACCAGTACAACATATATTGCTTTCTTTTTGGTAAAAGGCCACCCAAACTACCTTCGTTTTGGATCCTCCCAACCCTCTGCAAGAATAGCAGGGCTGTGATTAGTATCATCATTTTACAGAGGAGAAAAACCATTGGGATATCAGCAAAATGAATTTTGTATTTGGTGTGTTTTTTAAAAGTAGTTTGATAATTTCTGGGATCACAGGATCTGCAGAAGGTAGCCTATTTAAGTCATTGTGGGCTAATGGAGAACAGAAGTTGAGGAGCTGTGTGACCTTTGGTAACTCACTAACCCCTCTGATCATCAAATTCCACATCTTCTAAAGTGAGTTCCTACTTTGCATCATACCACACTTAAATGGACTTGTGAGACTGGCAAAGAAAGTACAGCAAACCTTGGACCAGGGAAGGAACAAAACCTCGAGGTTTTCTTTCAGTGGATGGAACATAGGCATCTACCTTCTCCCCTTCCCCAAACCGTTCTGAAATGCAAGTAAAGAAATAAAAGAAGCATAAACCTACAAAAAGGAAGAATAGGAGGGGTAATAACATAAGATGAAAGATGACCAGTGTCTGGTCATTTAAAAGTTGATGAAAAATTATTAAAACAAAGATAGTCAAGCAGTAGGAGCCTTGCAATAAAAAAATAAGTTGTGTTGCTTCCACTGAAACTCAGAAGTGCTCTGGAATTAGAGACGTGAGGCATAGAGAAAGGTAAGGATGAAAACAAGGAACTTGTCAGTCTCTATGAGGAGCAGTGCCCTCCTTTCCATATTGCATCTCCCATCCCACACAGTTGGATCACAGCTTTCCCCTCCCCTGGAAAAGACAGGTTTATTCTGCAGAAGCCATCAAAAAAAGCAGAGGCGGGAATAAAAGAGGCAAACTCCTCCACCCCTTTCATTGCTGGGCTCTAGAAAGGGAGAAGAGACTAACTATCCCCAAAGGAAATGCCTGTGGACACTAGCATCTTTCACTCCCCCAACAAATTATTGGAGCCCTACCCAATCATCCTAAAGTGAGTGAGATATAGCTGTTAACAAGCCCTGCCCACACCTAGAGAGCTCTCACAACATTTTAGTAGCTTCCCTTTTAAATATGAACAGACAAGATAGAATCATCATGTTCTTGAAGAAAACTTCCAACAAGAAAGAGAGAAACCAAAAAAGTAATTCGGGGGAAACAGAAGCAATGCAAGGAGCAGTGTTAAAAAAAAATTCAGGACTTCCCTGGTGGTCCAGTGGTTAAGACTCCACGTTCCCAATGCAGGGGGCATGGGTTCAATCCCTGTGCAGGGAACTAAGATCCCGTGTGCCGTTTGGCCAAAAAAAAAAAAGATTAAAAAGTCCAGTTAAAACAGATGTTTAAAATAAGATATAAAATCTTATAACACAATATGAAAATATGTTATGTCCAGGGTTCAATCACTCAGTATGCCGAGAACCAGGAAAATCTTACACTGAATGAAAAAAGAAAAAATATCCCAACAACATCTGATGGTGAAATGGCAGAAATGTTAGAATTATCTGACACTGATTTTAAAGCAGCCAAAATAAAAATGCTTCAAAAAGCAACTACAGACATGCTTGAAATGAATGAAAAGATTAAAAATCTTAAGCAAAGAGAAAAAAGGAGTTTTTGGCAAAGGCATAGAAGATGAAGAACCAAATGGAAATTTCTGAACTGAAAAGAAACACAATAACCAAGATAAAAATCTCATTGGGGGGCTCAACAGCAGAATAGAAGGGACAGAGGAAAGAATTAGTGATCTGTAAGATAGAATAGATATTATCCAATCTGAACAACAGAGAGAAAATAGATGAAAAAATAAACAGAGTCTCAAGGACCTGTGGAATTTTAACAAAAGATATAACATTCATGTCATCACAATCCCAGGAGAATAAAATGGTGGGAGAGGACTGAGAACTTGAAAACTTGAAGACTTGAAAACTTCCCAAATTTGGCAAGAGACATAAATCTACAGATTCAAGAAGTTGAGTGAATTTAGGATAAACAGGATAAACCCAAAGAAATCCAGATCAAAGCACATCATAATTAAACTTCTAAAATTAAAGACAAAGGTGAAAAAATCGTGAAAGCAGCCAGTGAAAACTGGCAACTTACATGTTGTGGAAAACCATTTAAATGACAATGGATTTTTCATCATAAACCGCGGACGCCAGAAAAGAAGTGGCACAATGTTTATCAAGTGCCGAAAGAAAATTGTTGAGCCAGAACACACGGTTAAACTGTGGTGCATTTATACCGTAGAATACTGCTCAGCAATAAAAAGGAACTAACTATTGTTGCATGAAATAACCTGAGTGAATCTCCAGAGGATTATGCTGAGTGAAAAAAACAAATCTTAAAAGGTTACACATCGTATGATTCCATTTACATACAATTCTTGAAAAAACAAAATCATATAAATGGGGAACAAATTAATGGCAACCAGTGGTTAAGGAGGGAGTGGGGGAGGGAGGGAAATGGGTGTGGCTTATAAAAGGGCCACATGAAGGATCTCTGAGATGAACTTTACTGCATTATTGTTAATGTTATATTGTTATGTAGTGGTTTTTTTGAATTTTTAAATTTTATTTTATTTTTTTATACAGCATGTTCTTATTAGTTATCTATTATATATATATTGATGTATACATGTCAATCCCAATCTCCCAATTCATCCCACAACCACCACCCGTGTCCTGTAGTTTTGCAAGCTGTTTACCATGGAAGGAAAGTGGGTAAACCGTAGCTCTCTGTATCTTTTCTTATGAATGCATGTGGATCTACAATTATCCTAAAATTAAGATTTTAATTTTAAAAAATACTATAAGAATATTTCCCAGGACTGAAGAACGTAAGTTTCCAAATTGTAAGGTCCCCCTGAAGATCCAAAATGGACTTATATGAATTTTATGTGAAATTCCAGAAAAGAGTAAAGAAAAGATCCTAAAAGCACACACAAGATAGAGAGAGAGAGGAAATAGAAGGGGGAGGGAAGGAGAAGGGAGAGGGAGAAAGGGGTGGGAGGGAGGGATAGTCAGGGAGTTTGGGATCGACATGTGCACACTGCTACATTTAAAATTGTTAACCAACAAGGACCTACTGTGTAGCACAGGGAACTCTGCTCAGTGTTACGTGGCAGCCTGGATGGGAGGGGAGTTTGGTGGAGAACAGATACAAGTAATGTATGGCTGAGTCGCTTGGGTGTGCGCGTGAAACTGTCACAGCATTATTAATCAGCTATACTCCAATATAAAATTATAAAAGTTTAAAAACAAATTTAGGTCTTTAACCTAAAATTCTCTAGCTCTTCCAATTAAGCATGAGATTAGGATAAAGATATTTTCAGGCATGCAAATCCTCAAAATTTTTACTTTCAATTTAGCTTTTTGTAGGAAGGGAGCAAATCAAGAGAGAAGATATAGGATCCAAAACAGAAGGTCCACACCCAAGTGAGTTGAAGCAAAGTCCTTTCGTGGCAGCTGTGCTGTGAGTGAAAGGTCAACCAACACAGACTTCAGCAGGCCAGTGAGGGCTGCAGGAGTATCTGTTCAGGAAATAAATTAACTAATGAGATTATGGCATGCTTGTTTGTGAAGAAATATTATTTAAAGTGGTTATAAAATTTTGTTAGAAAATTTGGAACGTGGAAAACTAAGCAAATTCCCAATGCCAACAACTGAAAATGAAGCAATTAATTACCCCTGTGAAGAATTAAAAGCTGTATAAGGAAAAAAAACTGCATTCTTAGTTTGACTTGGCTTAGTCATGAACATATTTACATCATCAAAAGAAACACTGGATTTAACAAAAAACATTGATAATAGGAGAGAGGGAGAATAAAAGTGGAGGGTGTGTGTCGGGGAGACTTAAAGGTGCTGTCTTGCATTTTTTATATGATAGATTTAGATAATATCCAAAATCAAGAAATCAAGAATCACAGTACTAGCTAGCATTTTAGGTAAAAAATCTAATATGGTGGGAAGTGCAGAGCGTATAGCTAAAGAAGTGAAAACTGTGTGCTTTTAAGGATAGGGAGAGATGGGGCAGTCAGCTGCTGATTTGATTGTAAGTCTTCTAGTGATTTTGACATTTTAGACCGTGCGTGTGTATGACAGCGATAAAAAAAAATTCTTAAATTTGAAAAGTAGGACCAAGAGGCAGTTTTTTCTTTCTTTCTTTTTTTTTTCCATTCAGATACATTGTGGACACAGGCTCAGGTGGGTCAGAGGCATTTACTTGTCTAGAGATACTTCAGAAGATATAGGCACACCTTCCAGACAATTCTTCAGGACCCTCTGCCCATCATCTATATTAGTAGTAACCATGGTAACCTGACTAGATGCTCTAGTGGCCGAGCCAAAGATAGAAGGGCAAGATAGAAAGATGGTGGATATTTTCTGGTTTTTGTCTCCTTGGCCCTTCCCTTTTGGCTCCTTGCCTCTATAAGGACAGAGGACTTGTGGTTATGATAATAGAGCAGATCCATGTACCACCTTAATGATCCTGTTTTTCTTCTTTATGACCTGCTGAGGGCTGAATGATTAAAAAACAAGTGTGTTAAAATGCAGCAGCTAGCACAGCTAAACCAATAAAGAATAGCAAGAGAAAAAAATTAACCCGAACAGATGGTTTTTAAATCTGACCTAAAGAGGAGTCATTTATTGCTGCCTCTGCTCTGGTACAGACTAAGTTTTCTGATTTGCACCATGCTGTTCTCATAATATCAAACTTTCTGCCAACAGGTAGAACATCCTTTGTGTCTCACTGAGTTGGAAGTTCACAAATAATCAGTTGTCTTGTCTGCATGGAAGCAAAGAACATCCCCATTTTACAGATGAAGAAAGTGAGACTTAAATTTATTCATCCATGTGGCAAAATATTTAATAGACACCAGCTATGAGGCAGGCACTTTCCTGGGTACCAAGATATGGAGATGAAAGTCAGATGCTATGTGAGCACAGAAGAGGGGGGCTGACTCGTTCATTTATTCATTCATTCAACAAATATGTATTAAGGATTCAGTGCTTAGTACTGGCTGGATGCTGGAGATAGAGTTTGGAATAAACTAGACTTAGTTCTTGCTTTCATGAAACTTATTTTCAAGTCTGGTGGTTCTTGGCTGTGCATTGGAATCTCCTGGTGGAGATTTAAAAGCTCCTGATGTCCTGGTCTTATCCCAGACCCACTGCACCTGGGGGAGGGAGGGGTATCCAGGAATCAGTGCTTTCCAAAGCTCCCCAAGTAATACTTATGTGTAGGCTACAGTCAATTGTATACAGGGTCTCATGGTGCAGATTTGGTAAGAAGCCAGGGTTTATGGAATTCTGGAGAAGAGCCCGTTTGGGTTCCTTGGCCAGAAGCCCTTTTTCCTTCCACATTCCCCCTGGGTAAATTCCAGAAAGGAGCATCACATTCAGACTCTCCTTTTTTCCTGCCTGTATCGAAAATCAGAGCTCCATTAATGGTAGGTACTGCTGCTGATTTGACAGCATGATGCTTTTACGATTACTTCTTTTCTGAGAGTTGCTCTTGAGACTTTAACTATAGAAATGCTTAGAAATTGTCTAGATTTCTCATGGCTCAGGCAGTGTCTTTGATACACCCCTGTCACCTGCTGGTGTCTGTTGTCCATGGTCTTTAAAATCTATCTGACCTTTCTCCACCTCCATGAATAGGATCAGGGACAAAGATTACCTGGAAGCAACAGCACTTGTCCAGGTGTTCAAGACAGTCCCGGGACAGGTGGCTTGTACTTACTCTCTAATAATCTTGATTCTGAACCAACCCCCAGTGTGGCTTATTATTCAGGAGTCTTTGTTGAAAGTGGCAGAAAACCAATCCAAATGAGCATTAGCCAACAGGGAACTTCACAGCTGGCTCCAGGATATCAGACATTATTAGGATGTATCTTTCTCCATCCCTTTTCCTGTCCTCTTCTCTGTCTTGGGCTTATTTTTACAGACGAGAAAGCACAGAGCTGGTGAGCAGAGTAGCTGGAATTCTCTCCCAGGTCTTTATGATTCCAAAGTTCATGCCCTCTTTTTCCATTACAACATCCTGCCTTCTGAAGCCCTTGGATTCCACTTCTTCAGCGTACGACCCCCCTGCTGGGGCTGGCGTGCAGAGCTGAACGTCACCAACAGCACCCACTGCCAGCACGTTAGGGACACCACCCTCTTAAATCTGTTCTTTCCTGTCCTCCTTTCCCCATATGGCAGCTCCCTCTGTTCCCAGCCCTGAGTACTGGGCAGAAAAAGAGGTGCTTTCCTTTTGCCAAGTGCAGGAAACTACAGATCTCCAGATTCTTGTTCCCATCTAACTGCCTGTGTCTGGTCCTCCTTGCTCATCTGTTCAGTTAATAGTTTATTAATCACTGTTTTAGTTCACTGAACCTTTACTGAGCAATAACTCTGAGCCGGGACCTCTGTTAAGTGTTGGGATTAAGAGAAGAATAAGGCACACGTTCTGTGTCTTCCATGAGCTCAAAGACCACTTCAGGAAGCAGACAGCTCCCGTGATGCAATCAAGGATGTGTTGGGAGCACGAGAAGGGCATGGCTATTGCCACTTGGGCATGGAGTGTCAGTAACACATTCTTAGACAAAGAGGTAGCAGTATTGGGCAGTCACTGCCACTTACACAACCATGACCCATCCTTCTATCTACCTGACAATTGCACTTAAGCCCAATTTTGCCTAATGAACTCTGGCACCTCAATGTGATGGTTTCCCCAGTATTTAGGGTCTTCTCCAGGTCAGCCTCCACGCCAGACGTAAGTGTGGGAGGGAGCACGTCCCCTTGGAACTTATAGTTTATGGAAGTCAGGTTCCTAATTGTGTTGAACTTAATAGTCACCTGGGGGCTGTATTAACAATTAACAACACAGATTCCCAAACCTCACTTCCAAAAATATGAATAATTAAGTCAGGAGAGCAACCTTAGAACCTGCACGCTTAGGAAGCACCCCTGGTGAATTTAGGTAGATCACACTTTCAGAAGCATTGCTCTCATTGATGTCTAGGCCTTGAAAAGTGAGAAGTTGAAAGTAAGACTAGACATTCCGGGTAGAAATACATCATTAGAAAAAGAAAAAAAAAAAAACACCCAGCAACGCAAAAGTGCAGGGGTGAGTTTAGGGAGGGAAAGAGACTCAGTGACAAGATAATTGGGTAAACAGGATTCGGGCAAGCAGTGGGCAACATGAACTGAAAATGCTGGAAGGTGGATAGAAGCTAGGGGGTTGAGGTTCATGCTGACAAGCTTTGGCTTCATTTGATAGGAATTGGAACTTGTAGAGGTACTTTAAGGACCTGGTTTCTTTTCTTTTTTTTAGTATTTTTAAAAATTGAAGTATAGGGGCTTCCCTGGTGGCGCAGTGGTTAAGAGTCCGCCTGCCGATGCAGGGGACGTGGGTTCGTGCCCCGGTCCGGGAGGCACCGCGGAGCGGCTGGGCCCGTGAGCCATGGCCGCTGAGCCTGCGCAAAAAATTGAAGTCTAGTTAATTTACAATGTTGTATTAGTTTCTCAAGTGCCCAGCAAAGTGATTCAGTTATACATACATTATATATATTCATTTTCAGATTCTTTTTCATCATAGGTTATTACAAGATACTGAGTATAGTTGCCTGCGCTACGTAGTAGGTCCTTGTTGTTTACCTACTTTATATATAGTAGTGCATATATGTTAATAAGGAGTTGGTTTTTTAAAAAATCCCCATGAAGTTACACAAGCTGGGGCCTTAGTCATTTTCTAACTTTTATGAGCTTTGGTGTCTTCATCCGTGAATAGAAGTTTTCTTCATTCAGGAATAGCCATGCCCACCTTATAAGATAATTTTAGGAATCTGATGTTGGCACAGAGACACAGCAAACAGCAGTGTCCTTATGTGTATTATCACCTGGGTAGGCACAGCAGCTGTGACCGTTCCCACTGGACGTGAAGGACTCCAGGGACAAGACACGGTGAGGGGCTCACTGAATTAAGCATAATATAAAGTGAGACATAAAGTTGGGGGTATGGATCCTTGCTCCCAGGGTTAGTTTGTGTGAAGACGACACAATAAAGGCAAAGAGAATCAAAATCTGGGGGCACTTATTCCACGCTTAGCTGTTCATATGAAAGGCTCAGTAAGTCTTCAAAATGACTTTAGACTTACTAGTGACACGTATTCTTAATAGGAACAACCCCGGCAAAAGAGAAACGAAAAGATTTGCTCACAGCCCTGGCCTTGACACTGCTGTCTCATCTTCGTGTTATCCTTCTCCCTGCCCTATATCCCCCCACCAGTCTTTCCAGATCTCCGCTCCAGCTGCTTCCTCTGGCAGCAGCTGGCTCCAGGAGGGTCCCTGAGGGACAGTGGGCAGGCACACGCCTTCTCTGGTTTCCTTGAGCCCCTGGAGGGCAGGACAGTCGTCCTGGGCATCTCTTGTGCCATTTGGCTTCCAGAAGCCCCGCCTTTACCAGCTTTGGCCACCTCTTCATGGCAAATGCTCTGGGCTCTTCTTGTCGGCAGGGCTCTGGGTTCTGGGAGTGGTACCTCACTTACAGGGTCTGCTTCTCTCACTAATGAGTGAGATGGGTGGATGCTGAGAAGTCTATTAAAGTTTTTGATTCATTAATTTTTTTCTCTCTCCCATGGCCTAAAGATTGCCGCATAATCACATTACGATTGGGTGGCTGCACCCGAGTGACTCAGTGAAAGGAGGGAAACCCAGAGGGGAGAGGCTCCGGCTGCAGGACCCTCAGTGCAATCACTTCTGTTCCTCCTTCCTCGGAGTTCAGGGGGTGCCTGCTATGGACCCTGCAAAGCAGGCTCAGTGATGAGAGGGAGGTGGTCCTTGCTCCTGCGGGATCTACAGCCCAGTGGAGAAGACCTGAGTAAATGAATGGATGAACACAAGCATGAGTGAATGCATGTGCCGTCTTTTACACAGACTGCTGTGGGCACTGCCTGAATGTGTGTGTCTTCATTTATTTATTTATTTATTTTAACATCTTTATTGGAGTATAATTGCTTTACATTGTTGTGTTAGTTTCTGCTGTATCACAAAGTGAATCAGTTATACATATACACATATCCCCATATCTCCTCCCTCTTGCGTCTCCCTCCCACCCTCCCTATCCCACCCCTCTAGGTGGTCACAAAGCACCGAGCTGATCTCCCTGGGCTATGCAGCTGCTTCCCACTAGCTATCTGTTTCACATTTGGTAGTGTATATATGTCCATGCCACTCTCTCACTTCGTCCCAGCTGACTCTTCCCCCTCCCCGTGTCCTCGAGTCCATTCTCGACGTCTGCGTCTTTATTTCTGTCCTGCCCCTAGGTTCTTCAGAACCGTTTTTTTTTTTTTAGATTGCATATATATGTGTTAGCATACGGTATTTGTTTTTCTCTTTCTGACTTACTTCACTCTGTATGACAGTCTCCAGGTCCATCCACCTCACTACAAATAACTCAATTTCGTTTCTTTTTATGCATGTACCTTCATTTATACAGACTGTAGTGGACACCGCCCAAATGTGTGTCTTCATTTATTTTTTAATTAATTTTTATTGGAGTATAATTGATTCACAATGTTGTGTTAGTTTCTGCTGTATAGTAAAGTGAGTCAGTTATACATATACATATATCCACTCTTTTTTAGATTCTATTCCCATAGAGGTCATTACAGAGCACTGAGTAGAGTTCCCTGTGCTATACAGTAGGTTCTTATTAGTTACCTATTTTATATATAGTAGTGTGTATATGTACATCCCAATCCCCCAATTTACCCCCCACCTCTTTTCCCCCTTCTAACCATAAGTTTGTTTTCTACATCTGTGACTCTGTTTTTGTTTTGTAAATAGGTTCATTTGAATGAATGCGTGTCTTTAAAATACGCAAGGTAACATTCTTGGGTGGTTCAGGGAGCGAAAAGATGGTCTGAAATGCCAGCCCGTTTTTGTTCAACTAAAACAATATGGGCAGGCCCCAACAGGACGGTGATTTGGAAACTCCTGGGGTTCATGGATGAGGAGTTCTGGGAACCTCCCAAGGATGAGTGATGCAAAGTTTGAGCCCTCTCCACCTTGTGGGGTTAATTGATTCAAAGTCCTAGAAACCTCAGGAGGCTAATTGCTGGCGAGAACGCTGTTCACTTCCAGCCTTCAGAGGTCCTATAGGTGAGGAGAAATATTCATGAGCAGAAGCATTCATGAGAGAACTAATGGATTGATTGAGGGGAGGGGAAGATAATTAAGGGGTTGGAATAGCTGTCAGTAAAAGGCTAAGAATTCAGCTGGAGTGAGATCAAGGAATCAAGAAGAATAGAGATAGATACACCTTCCAGGCCCTGCATGCCAAGAGCAGAGGTCACCAGATGAAGTAAAGGAGGGGAAAATTCGAGGGCATTAAGGGGAGGTTCTCAACTTTACAAGCCCCTGGAGACCCCCCAGGAGGAAATATTTCAAATTGAAATTACACTGTTTCCTTTCTGAATATTACTTTTATTTAATATTCATCCTCTTCCTCTAATAACTAACTGTCCTTTTGGCTTTTTCAAGGAGCAATTATAGATATTTTTAGATATTGTGTCCATGGAGAAGCTGAGATACAAAGGTGGAACAACCTAGCTGGGGCACAGAGCTGGTTTGTAGAATGCACCTGTTGGCCAGTGAAATCTATTTCAGCTTATTATCAATGAGCCAATTGTTTTCAGAATGATTTTGCTCCAGACAGAAATATGTCCTTTTAAAAAGTGTTTCACTGAAGTATACTATATATACCTACAGAAAAAGGCATGTATCATAAGTGTGCAAGCTGGATGAAGTTTTGCAACCTGAATATACTTATGTTAACTAGCACCCAGATCAGGAAACTGAACGTACGAGCACAGGGAAGCCTCTGGTGCCCTACTGTCCTTATTTCCAACAGCCTAAATTAGTGTTTCTGCTTTAGGAACACAGAATAAGAGAGTCCCATTTGCTCAACATTGTGTTTGTGTGTTTCTTCTATGTAGTTGTGGGTTGTTCATTCTCATTGCTGGTAGTATTTTATTCCATGAATATGCCACAATTTATCCATTCTACACCGGTGAGCATTTGGGATGTTTCCAGTGTATGGCTGTTACAAATAGTGCTACTATGAGTGTTTAAATATTTCTTTGGGTAAAAATATGTGCACATTTCTGGAGTTGCTGGCTCAGGGGGTGTGCATATATTCACCTTTAGTAGGTGCTGCCAGACTGATGTCCAAAGTGGCCGGAATAATGTATTCCCACCAGCAGTGCATAACCATTCCTATTGCTTGACTACCTTCCCAACTTTTGCTATTTTCTGTCATTTTCAGTTTTAGACATTCTTGTGGGTAGTAGTGGTATCACACTGTAATTCTAATTTGAATCTCCTGATGACCAGTGAAGCTGAGTGCATTTCATACCTTTATTAAGTCCATGGTTAGTGCCTTGGTCAGCTCAGGCTGCTATAACAAAATACCACAGATCAAGTGGCTTAAACAATAGACAGTTTGTTTCTTCCACGTCTGGAGGCTGGAAGTCCAAGGTCCAGGTGCTGGCAGATTCAGTGTTTGATGAGAGCCCTCTTGGCTTGCGATGGCCACCTTCCTCCTCACCTGGTAGAGAGAAAGAGAGGACTAGACTCTTCCTCTTCTTATAAGGACACTAATCCCACGTGAGGGCCCCACCCTCATGACCCATCTAAACACAGTTCCCTCCCAAAGACCCCACTTCCACATATTATCACACTGGGGGTCTAACATATGAATTTTGGGAGGACACAAACATTCACTCCATAACAATCAGGAAGGGGCCTAGTCTACCTTCTCTGGGCACCAAAATCTTGACTGCAGTTGTCAGTGGGAACCATCTATTTCAGTTAAAATTCATAAGGGATCATGTAGGAATTCAACAACATAGGAAGATAAAAATACAAAAAAAAATCATCCAATTACCTTAACTAAAATCAAACTCATCCAATTACCTTAACTTAGTTTGTTGACATTCACTTAGGCTTGACTCCATACCAGGCACTGCCTGTGGGTTTTATTTAAACCATACCATGAAATGGTCTCAGTGCAGCTTGTTAAACAGTGAAATTAATCTGATATCCATGCATGTTTCTGCACACAGGAGTGTGTGCACACAGAGAATGCACTCTTCATGCTGCAATCCTGGTACTGCCCCTACTTCCCTACACTACCTTCCCAAACCCAAATGCAAGAGAATTAGTAAGACTCACGGTTAGATATGGCTAAGTAAAATATTTCCTTCCTGACCACACTCAGCCTCTTGCATTCATTCACTCAACATCTATTTATTGGGCATTGTCTAATGCCGAGCACAGTCCTGTGTGTGGGATACAGCAGTGAGCAACCCAGGCAAGGTCCCACCCTCATCTAGCTCCCAGTATACATCTTTGTAAACTGTAAGAAGAAGAAGAGTGCACAGGGACGATCACAGAAACCAAACCATAGCACAATGCATCAGGGTTTTCTGGGAAGATTAAACCCGTTAACAGACAACTCCCAAATGAAGTCAGATTTCAATTCATTTTCATGGCTTGGGAGGTGACTCACCTCCATTCCCCCTCCCATGCCCTGTCCCACTAGGCTGGGGTTCCACTGTGCAGGGGAAATTCAGACCCTAAATTTTTGTGCTTGTTATCATAGAAATGAAATGAATAGTGGAGTGAAACACCTTTTAAAAGTGAAGCTGTGTTGGAAGAAAGACAAGCTTCAGGAAAGAGAAGTGGCTGATTGGGGGAGGAAACACATCTAAATGACCTATGAGAGCACGTATGCAATTATTTATGAAATTCTTGGAAATCCTCCTTTGCTAATGAAAGATAAAAGGAGGAGACTCACAAAGCTTATCTTCAATGCAAGATAACATAATATTTTCCTCATACAATTCTTGGGGAAGATATATTAGTTCCACTTTTTAAGAGCTGCAGGATTTTGGAGGAGGGGAACTTAACCTAATCTTGGGGGATGGAGGCAAGTTCTACGAGGGGACCCATCTTTGTTATAAATCCATACATGGAGGGCAATATCCTCTCACGAGTTCCAGTCAAAGACCATGCTTTTTGCAGTTAGAAGCAAAAAATTGGTCAGTTTCTTCTTTGACTTAGCTAATTGGAACATTTCATTAAATGGGCTTCCTCCCTAATTCTGGCCTTAAACCTGCATCGGCATAATCATGACATAATCATAACCATGAGGTATCTTCTGGCTTCCATTGCATCAGTTCCGGCCCCTCTCACTCAAAGACCTTCTGTGAATCCACTTTGTCCAAAATCCTACCTTCTCAGGGTCTCATTTGAGATCCCCAAAGTCTGACTTCCACCTACTTTTTTTGCCGTAATTGCCTGCTGCCCTTCACATGAGGGTAGGCATGGCAGAAGGAGACCTGAGTATCTGATTGGTTGGAAAGTTCTTTCTGGCTTCCTCTGGGGGCCTTTTGCATGGGACCCTCTCCCCATGTGATGCATCCTCTCAAGCCCATTTGCCACCTGGGTTTTTTTCTGCTATGATCTGTTTAGTATCTTATTTTGTGTTTTACTCTTCTGGATTTCAACTCAATTGTAAACTTTTTGAGGAAGGCTTTTCTCCTCTATAGGGTCCAGATAAAAATGCCCACAGCAAATGATACCACACCACTTAGGTAGAAATGCCTGAGATCGCAATAAAGCCAGATCGACCTGGCCTTTAATCAGATTGTTGACCTTGGGACAGTTCTTTAACCGTCATGGAGCCTCAGTTTCCTCATCTGGAGCATGATCATGATCACGCCTGGCTGCATTCTTGCCAGCATTAGGCAAGAAATCTAAAGTATTTAGTACGTGCGGAGCAATTCTCACTGAAAACTACTTAGCATCGTGCTAAGAAGTGTGGCCTGTTGCCTCCTTGAATAGATCCTCACATATAAGCGGATTACTCTTACTCTGGGACCTAGTACTTTACCTATAATACAAGATCCAGAATACAATTTTACATTATTATGTATTTATTATCATTATTTATAAAGAGGAAAAAAAATTACAGCACAGAAAATAGAGGTGGGGTGTATGCAGGCTGCAAAGTTTTAAACTAAGATGGAGCCCCAGAGCTGAAAGAATGAGTAAGTGCATGGAGGAATCTGATGGTAGAGGGATCTGAAATGAGACTCTGCGTTGGACAAGCAGGCATGGACTCCCCTGTTTCCTCTTCCGGCTCAGTCTGCAGAAATGTCACCTTGAGGAAAACCCAGGGAGTGCTGATGCTTTGAAGGGTTTTCAGAATGTTCTCGCCTGCTGTGAGGGTTGGGACCGTGGAAGGCAGCTGAGAGCACATCAAAACCCGCAGCTGTCCGGAGCACCGGCCGGGCAGGAGTTTTGGTCTCGCCTTACAAGTTTTGATCATCTAAAAGCAAGAACTCTTCCATTTTGCTAGCTCAGGAAAAGCCCCTAAGGTTTTTCACCAAAGTCAAAGCACAAATAAAGACTTTCTCTGCCTGACAAGGAAAAGAGGGGCCCACAAAACTAAAGACAGGGCTCTGTAAGAGATGCTGGGGGCAACATTAGGAAACTGTCTTATTTTCACAGTGGCTCCTTCTCCCACATTTAGAGGCCGTTTCAGAGCTGATCTGAGGCCAAGCCCATGGGAAACCATGTGGTATTATTTGAGCGAATTAGGGAAGGAACCCCACCCAAAATATCGCCTTTATACTCGATTTCCATCATTAAAAGTCATGCCCTTGGGCTTCCCTGGTGGCGCAGTGGTTGAGAATCCGCCTGCCGATGCAGGGGACGCGGGTTCGTGCCTCGGTCCGGGAAGATCCCACATGCCGCGGAGCGGCTGGGCCCATGAGCCATGGCCGCTGAGCCTGCGCGTCCGGAGCCTGTGCTCCGCAACGGGAGAGGCCACAACAGTGAGAAGCCCACGTACCGCAAAAAAAAAAAAAAGAAAAAAAAAAAAAAGTCATGCCCTTGAAGCCCGAGTGATTTATCAACTCACTTAGTAAATGTGTTTATTTATACCAGGCTGCATACCATAAAGAATTTTAAGCACCTTTCCAGGACATATTTACTATAAGCTAAGGCATAAAGAAGAATTAAAAGGGACCAAATAAAAATAAAGGTAAAAAGTTTCAAAGAAAGGTAAAAATAATACAAAGGTGAAAGGCATCGGGTATATATAAGTGCTATAATTGAATCTGAATTTTTTCTCTTGGCTGGGAAAACAAAATAGAAGGCATAGTCTTACGATTCTTACAGTCAGGGAGGAAAAACTTATACGCCAGTGTAGTAAAGGCTCAGAGAAGTCCTGCAGCAGATCAATAGCAACACAATAACAGCCATTTGTGGTTCTATGTTCCAAGCACTGTTCGAAGTGCATTGCACATATTACCTCATTTAATCTCACGATGACCCATGGCATGGAGAGCTGGACATAGTCATTTGGCACCTGGCACTGCTGTCCCCTCCATCTTGTGTATCTTCCTGAAATGCAGAGGTTGGGACCCTGAAATGGCATGGTCCACACTCTCTTACACATGGGATTCCAGCTGAGAAAAAAGTTGCACTAGCAAGATGCTCTGTGGTGAAATGGGGAAGGAGGAAGTGAAGATGGAGCCAGTTCTTTGTGGGTTGGCTATTATTAGTGTCCAGTGGGCGTGGTCATGGGGACAAGTGTCCAGCTGCTGCCTTTGGCTACAGAGAGGCAGTTGTGGTGGTGACAGTGACTGGACTGACTTTTTGATGGTCAGGCCAGTCCAGCAATGGCAGTGGTGGCTTCCTGAACCCTGAATGGTACCTACCATGGTATTTCAAGCATGGCCCTATGATTCCTCCCATTTCTGGTCATGACAGAGGCACAGTTAGTTCTATTTTCTTTTTTTCTGGACATCACGCCTGGAGGTCCAGCCTAGAATTTCCTCCTCCAGTCTTTCCCGGGCTTTTTGTAAGCACCTAATTTCCTCTATTGAACCCTTTTCCACCCAGAATGCTTGCAATGTTCTCTGTTTCCTGCACTGAACCCTGACTCACACGGGCAGGTAGCAATATCATTTCTATTGTGTGGATAAAGAAACCGAGTCACAAAAAGCTTAAATAGTTTGCACCGAGTCACAAAGCTAATAAAAAGCCAAGCTAGGACTCAAACCTGGTTCAGGAGTCTGATGCCAAAATCCACTCTCTGAACTGTTTAATTTTGTTTAACTCAGAATTTCCCAAACTAATTGATTCCAGAAACTGCTTTTGTGTAACACCTATTAATATTCCGTGGAAGTAATCCCCGACAGGACCACCTTCAAACATGGTATTTTCAGCTACTTTTTTTCACCCAGTGGGTTCTGGCCAGGGGGGACATGGATGTATCAGTGGCGGGAGAAGAAAGGGGGTGTGTCCTCCACCAGATTCTGGAAAAAATACATGAATTGGGAGCTGGGGAGAAAAAGCACAGTCTAGCCAGAAGTGCACAGGAGGCTTTGAAGTGCAGAGCATGAGGTCAGTGTGGTATATGTTTGAGGACAGTTCTTGCAGTGTTTCTTAGGGATAGGCAATCACTTTTCTGCACTTTTGTTTCTGCACCTGTGATATAAAATCAACAATCCTGTCACTCGCTGGTGTTTTGTAAAGAGATGATTTGCTCAGAATTCTTCCTGATGTGAGCCATGGAAGCCAATTCAAACTAGCTCAAATAAAAGATAAACGTTTGGCTCTAGGCCCTAGTGCACACCCTCATCCCTCCTGCTAACTTACAGCCAGCATCGGTGTGTGCGTCCAGAATTCTTTTGACCTTCAGGGCAATTTTTTCTTTCCAGGGGCTGATTTTTCCTTCCATGGTTCTGGGTCTGGATTAATTGAATCTATTGAACTGATTTCCTTAGTTTTGAATTTTGGAAAGAAGGAATAGAGTTCTTGTTTAATCTCTCTGGAGGCATCTGGATATGTTGTGCAAATTGACTCCCTTCTCCCCGAGCTCTGCATGCCCAGGGCAAGGGTAGACTTTGCTAAACCATACACACACACACACATACACACACACACACACAGAGGCATGCACACACCCAAGGCATGCACACACACATCCATTAGCACTCATGCATGTGTACATACATGCACACACACATGCATGAACACATACACACTACTGTAATTCACGGTGCAGTGGAGATCTTGGGCTCTTGTTGAGAGTGGAGATTGTTAGGAAGGGGTTTGGAGGAAGCATGGAAAAGGTGGCAGGTGTGTTGGGAAAGGGGTAGAAGAGCCTCTCCCTCAAACTTTGTCTTGGGCTTCTGGGTCGTAAGAAAAGACTAATGTAAATGGTCTTAACGCTCAGTGAGTAAGAGACATTCTAAGGCCACCTGCTTGTTTCACTTCAGGTCTTCGGGCCACCTTCCTCACACCGGTTGTGTCCTCCCTCTGCCTGCTACCCCCCTGGGATCCATGGTCATTATGTTTATGGTAGGCATTGAGGAGGATGCAGAGATCGACCCCGGCTGGAGGAGCCATTAGTCCGACACTCCCTCTCCCTCTGGCTCAAGCTTTCCTGGTCCTCTCTGCCAGGTGGCTGCATGGAACTGGGAACCCAGGGGCTCCAAGGCAGAGAGATGCCTGGTTAACCATTAAATTGGAACATGCACTAGAACATCTGAAATGAGGGAAAGACAATGCCAGCACGGCAGGGCGGGAGGAGCACATTCCTGGAAGGAAGGAGGCCCAAGCTGGCTCTGTCACCTGCGAGTGGTGTCACCTTGGACAAGTCCTTTTCCTTCTCTGATCCTGGATTTCCTTCTCTGCAAAATGCTGTGGTTGGACCAGCTGAGTTGAAAACGGCCGAGTTACACTACCAGCCCTGGGCCATGACCTTCCTAGTCTTTAGGGGAGAGGGAAAAAAACTTCCATTGTGTATGCATGGTGGCTTTGGATTTTTGTTGTTGCTGTTGCTACAGCGACTTAGCCTGTACTCCAGTCCCAAGAATGACACCGATTCCAGTAGGGGTGGGGAACCTGAGAGCGGGGATGACCTGTGCCCCATACCCGAGGTGAATTCCTGGAAAGCAGCAAGACCTCAGAATCTCCTCTGGACCAGTATGGCTCAGGCAGCAATGCAATAACTGGACCAGGTGCCTCCCACTGGCATACTTGAGGGATTTAGATCCTGAGAGAGGAGCAGGGAGGAAGCTGAATGTTCAGGCATCAGACGAGGAACGACTGGGTCTGCTTGGAGGTGAAAAGGCATAAGAACCTGTAGCTCATCCGGGGTCGTTCTCTTTTTCCACGTGTAACCTCCTGTCTGGTTTCTGCCTGATTTGGGTCGTTCTCCTGTACCTGCAGGTAGTTGTCTTATGTACGTTTTGCTTGTGTCTATGTCTATGTTTATGTCTATATCATCAAGATCTAGCTAGCTACCTAGCTAGCTGCCTAGCTAGCTATCCTCCAGAGGATATACTTATTATCTATGGGAGGATTGGTCCAATGTGAGCTAGTTCACCATTACTAGAAGCAGAATTGTAAAACTCAATCTTCCTGGGCAATAAAATGTTATTTCTAAGGCAGGAAAGGACCAACTGTGGCCACACGCATTTGTTCACTTGTCACGTATGGCTGCTTTCTAGTTCCAACGGCAGAGTTGCATATCTGCAGCAGAGATGTGCAAAACCAAATGGTCTGCAAAACCTAAAATATTTACTATCTGGCCCTTCATGAAAAAGTTTCCAACCGTCAATCCACAGGGATGAATGAACTACATAATTATCCATAAATAACTATATTATATATATATTTATATATATACCCAGGATATAATTATCCTGGGTAATTATACATAAATATTTCTTGTTAATAGGATTTTGAAAAGAATTAGAAGGTAGAAAGTTTAATGTTACATTTTCTGGCAAGAATTTGGGCTAGAAACAGTGTGTGTTGCTCCCTAAATGAAGATCTCTGTGCTTTGATAAACTGAATGAGGCTCAGAGGTCACAATTCTTCACCAGGTTCACACGGGTAGTGAGGCCAGGCCATGAGTCAGACATAGGGCATCTCGCTCCGAGGTGTGTGCCCTTTCTACTACACCTGCAGAACTGCCTCAACCTGGGAGGAAACATTCTTCCAACTCAGCCTTCCGTGATGTTTGTGGAGAGAGCGCAATTAAGAGTCTGACTTGAACGACTGGATGCTCTGTTCTTTTTTTCTTTTTAACATCTTTATTGGAGTATAATTGCTTTACAATGGTGTGTTAGTTTCTGCTTTATAACAAAGTGAATCAGCTATACATATACATATATCCCCATATCTCCTCCCTCTTGCGTTCTCTCGAGGTCAGAGGCCAATTGACTAGTCCCGTCCTCCCGCCTCCTTCTCTGTCCACGTTCCTCTCAGCTCTCTTTTAAGATAGATGCATTGGCTCTTAGCCTTCGGCACCTCACTTCCCACTCCAGCCGGGGCTGCCATGAAAGATTCACGCTACCACTCATGTATGTTTCACATGCTACATGCTATCTGCCAAGTCATAGCCCTGCTTATCTTCTTCCTCCTGAAACATCTCCTGCCTCTCAAATTGGGTAAATGTCTGCCCTTTTTCAAAACAAGAGTTTTGTCCCAATTTCCTTGTTCTTACAAAGCAAGTAAGTTTTTTAGACCAGTAGGCACATGGCAGAAATTACCACTCCATTTCTTGGCACTCTTAAGTGTTTCTCCAGAAATGTGTTTCTTGATACAAAACATGTATTTGTAATTATTTGTAATTTATTCCTAATATTGTTCCTTGGTGAGGGGCAGTGGGAAGCACAAAGAGGAAGAAAGAGAGTGAGTGAGGTTGCGGTGATCATGACTTTACCTACAAACATGGATAAAGCCGGAGGACTCTCAAACAACGACTGAGTCAAATCAAAGAATGGGACCTTGAATTTTTCTGCATTTTCACGCGTGAGAATGGTTAGCGTTTGTTAACTCTGTAGTTCATGTTTGTTGTATCCTTCTCTGTTTTTTTGGTGTATGTTCCAAATATACAAATATATATCTCCAGCCAGGAGCTCTGCTCTGAATTTCAGTGTTATACGTACAGCTACCTAAACACTGTCTCCACCTACAGTACCAGATACATCTCAAGCTTAAAATAAACAAGCTAAAAAAACAAAAAGAAAATGAGAGAAAGAATGGAAGGAAGGAATGGAGGAGGGAGAGAAGGAAACATTCATTCACTCCCACTCATTAAAACCTGTTCCACTCCTTTTTCCAGAGCCCATTTTTGGAACTGGGATCCAAAATTGTCTAGGACTGAAATGCCTGTCCCTTAGGTTTCCGGACTACGTGTCAGTTAAGCCATAGGAGATGAACAGTGGTAGGTAATTCTTGACCTTGCCCACCGCATTCTTGCTTTTGGCACATGTAACTTGCCCAGTCACTCTCTCCAATCCCCAGCACTCCCCTTGCATTGGAGGGGGAGTAAAAAATACGAATGTTCAGAGACTAGGATATAAACTGGACCACATTTACTGGTAGACTTGGACGTTGCATTGAAAGATGTTATAAACCTGGTTCTCACTCTCTTTTCCCTCTTTGTCAATTGGTGACTTGGGTGTGAGGAACTCCTGCAGCTGCCTCCGTGGGGAAGTGAGCTTGGAGCCTGCCCTGGGGAAGCAGCTTCTGGGCCCCGCAGGGAGTTCCCAAGGTCGAGATTTCGCGTATGAGTGGAAGACTCCACTCAGCCCTAGTCTCCAATCCAACTTTGGGTCCAAAGCTATTGTTTGTTCTTGTTTCTGTTCCTGTCAACTTTTTTCCTGAGTATTATCCATCGTCAGAACACTTAAAAAGAAGCAGTGTGGGTTATATTTGGGCACTGAACCCCAACCTCAAATTTTTAACAACGTGAAATATATGAAGAGGAGAAGAAAATTGACATACACTGAGAAGCAGCTATGTGCTGAGTACTCTATGTATATTGTTTCACTTAATTCTCAAATAATGCGTATCTCAGCTGAAATAGCTTTTATTCCCCCACGTAACAGAAAAACCTAGCTTCATCTCATTGCTAAGAGCTACGATCCTCATATCCATTTAGGTGAAAATGGGGGTGGGCGCTCTCCTTGCCCACTGTGCTCTGGGCACACTCAACTCCTTGTGTTCTCCAGACATGCCCAGCCCATACCACCCGAGGAACTCTGTATGCTCTCCTCTCTGGCTTGTTCCCCAGCCTCCAGCTGGCCTCCCTCACCTCCTTCCAATCCTTTTCTCACATCGCACCATCTCTACAAAGTCTAGCCTCATGACCCTATTTAACATTGCAAACTGCCTGACCCTTTTGCCCATCATGACATGGTTGATCCCTCTTCCTTTAGTCTATTTTGACTGTTTTTCCATAGCACTATCCCCTTCTCACCTACCATATAATTCACTTATTTTAAGTATTATTTATTCTCTGTCTGCCACCTCTGGAATGTAAGGTCCATAAGAGTTAGAATCTTTATTCTGCTTACTGATGTATCCTGAGTACTTACCAGAGTGGCTATCTAACCTACAGTAAATGCTCAAAAATATTCGTGGAGAGAACGAATGAACGCCTCCTTCCTTTCTTTGTCCAGTTGCTGATGTAGCCCACTTCTCTGCTGCCACTCCTCCTCACCTCACCTTCACCTCCACCCTGGACCTCCACTGACATTGTGGGCGGTCACCTCCTAGAACCCCAGAACCACCTTCTTCCCTTGATGCTCTGCTGGTACCACCCCTCTGGTTTCAGAATGAGGGAATTGTACGTGTCGCTTTACCTCCTCACCCAAGGCATGAACATCTGTAACCTTCAATTCCTCCAAGACACCAGCAGTCCACGTTGGCTGAATATAGGACTTGAAATGACAATTTGGAGGAGAATGATGCGAATGGCGATTGCACACTGCACGGGGATCAACTCTAAGTCAAATGTCCAACCTCAGTCACTGATTCTAAACATTCACCGGTCATTCCTGATACACAGGAAGTTTCTTTTTGCTGGGTCCTCTTAGGTTCCAACCTCCTGCCACCCCCTTTCATCCCGTCTTGGTTTGATGACTATTCCCTTCTTGCCTCTCTTGGCTGGGTTTTCTGGATCTGCTGAATTCCATCCTTTGCAACAGTCATAGGACAGCCCCCCAGTTCATCTTCCATTATTGTCCGGAGTCGTTTTATTTTCCTTTTTTGCAATCATCACCTTCCAAACCATTATGGTGCTTTGTTGTCCAGAAGTAGGAAACCACTGTGGTTTTGCTTAATCAAGCCTCCACTGTGTTCAAATCTCCACCCAGTGACACGAGGAATAATAGGAACTTTGAAGTTCCAACTTTGCTTTCTGATTTTTGGTTTTTGTAAGGGCCAGGTCAAATGTTTAGCCAGGGCTCCCACCCTTCTCTCTATGGGAAAAGCATTGATGGGACCCTGGAGAGATGAAGAACCCAGGAGTGATGGGGTTTAGTTTCTTTCCTTTACATGGGTGATTTTTAACCCTCACTGAACACAAAGGATCACCTGGAGAGCTGTTAAAAATCTTGACACTCAGGCCATACCCAGGCCAATTAAATTAGAATCTTAAGGGTGGGGCCTACTTTGCAGTTAGGCTGAGAACCACACTGTTTTATATTTATAGCAACTATAAAGTGGCAATTGTCTGCTTTAGGGATGTGAGACCGAAAATCAGAGAAGTCTGCACAGCTAATTCCTTGTGGAAGGTATCAACCTGGGGGTCCACACTCCACACTCCAGATCCCACGCTTTTCCCATGAGAAGCAACACCTCATCTCATAGGGGAGTCAGACATGGAAACAAAAAATTTCAATATAATGTTACAGTAGAGGCATTGTAGGCACTTTGCAATCACAGAGGGGAGACCGTCTAACTTTATGTGGGAGGTCAGGAAAGGGGCTTTTGTGAACTTTTTCCTGTTTTAGGGCAGCCTGGGGGATGTTTTGTTCTAGCCTGGTTTTACTGGGATAAGCAGATTAAGAAGCCAAGGGAGTTGAGAACATAAGGGATGAATTAATGCAACCCTTCATCCCCCAAGGGAAAGATCCTCATCAAATTCCCATTGAGCTTGTAGTCCCTCTCCTCTCATTAACCAGGGACGGAATTTTCCCTGCTTCTGCTTCTGTTCTTTCAGGATGGCTCATTAGCTACTGAGCAGTCCTCCTTCTGCTGGGGTCTGCTTTGAGATGACTCCATCAGTCTTTCAACAGTGTGGTTAGGCTGGGGCCTGACTCCTGTAAATGGCCACCTGGGAATAAGGGGAGTCGGTGGGATCAGGACCTCTTTGCTTTGTCAGCAGGTTGGGGAGGATGCTGCTAAGTTCTGTGGAAGACTGTGCTTTTCCGGCTGGCTTTCTTTTTTCTTTTTTCTTTTTTTTTTTTTTTTTTTGGTGAGGTTGGGGGTGACGCAAAAAGAAAGAGATGGTGTGGCAGAGACAATAGGAGGTGCTCTCCAAAATCCCGTCTCATTTTTCTATGCGTTGGCACACAAAGGACTGCCTTCCTCAGTCTCCATTGAAGTTATATCAGGGTCATGGACTGCATTTTGGGGTCAATGGGATATTTAGAAATATTAGCTACTTCCAGGCCTGACTCTTAAAAATGCCCCCACCTGGCACTCCTGTTTTCTTTTCTCTTGCTACAACAACACTGTAAGTTGTATATTGAGGTAAGGGAATACGGATCCCTTGCAAAAGAACTGTACCGTAGAATCTCCTGGCCTGAATGAACTTCACATATGTAAAGTTAAGGCACTGAGATTATGAGGTTTGTCCACTGCAGCAGCAAGAGATTACCTATCCTGACTAATACACACAGACAAACTTTAACTCCTGTATTCCAGCACAGATAATCCTGAAATACATTTGTACACACACAAAGAGACAACTTCACATACACAGAATCTAACTCATATACATAAGTACAGACACAAATGCACTGACATTCTGTGCACACGCAGAAGCACAGTTCATCCATACATACTTTCTTCAGCATGGGAGATGCACACGTCGACCTGCTACGGATGGACAAACATGCACACAGAGTGAACCAGTTCCTGATCAGCTGCGTTACTTGTAGCCCAAGACTTAGGTTGATTTAAACCTCCACCAACTTACTCTACCTCAAAACTCTGCCAATTCCCCCTAATTGATAAAGTCTCCATTGAGGGACAGTTCTTTCTATCTAGGGGGAAGAGAGACCTCAAGTTATTCCTCTACAGCCCTTTCAGGTTGAAGTCTTCCTTGGAAATAAATGCCCTATGGTGCCACATCTTACTGTGTGAAATGAGCCAGGCTGAGGGACAGAGGCAGTAGGATGTCCTCCCAGACAGCACAGTTAAATGGAAAAGGCTTAGTGTCTGAAGTCAGAAGACCTGGATTTGATCTCTGGCTCTGATCTTGGGTGAATCACTCAACTCTGAGTGTTAGTGTCCTCCAGTAAAAGCAAAGATAATGTGATCCCTACCTCACAGCTTTGTGAGGTAAAGTGAAAGTGAAAGCTCTATGAGCTTTCACTGAGGTCACTTATATGAAAGTCCACTGTTAGTATTTTAGATCAGTGAGCATAGCTTGAGTGCCACGCTTGTGGACGAATACTATGTTCCATCTCTGTGCTAGATACTGGAATTACAGAGGTAAGCAGTCCTGTTCCCCCAGGTCATGGGGCTATGAGTGTAGGGCAGAGAACTTATATATAAACCAATGGCCATATTGGAGGCCACACAAGGTACAAAGAAAGCGTGGGAAAGGGGCACTGAAGTGGGAATGTTAAGGAAAGCTTCTCAGTGGGAGTGATGGTGAGTTGTCTCTTGAGAGGTGAATAGGAGTTTGCCAAGTGGACAAAGCAAAGAAGAAACTGTAAGCAGAGAAACAGTGCTCACAAAGGCCTAGAGGCATAACCACATGACCTGCTCTGTGAGTCTCGTGGAAAATTGCTCCTATTTCCTCAATTTCAGATGCATGTTTTTTATATTTTAGTAGTTTAAGATTCCATATGGGTCTTGAAACTAAGGAAATACAATATAAAAGATAGATTGGCCTTAACGATGTACAATTCCAAACATAAACATAAGATAAAAAAAAAAAATGTGACTTGCACAGTGAGAAAGCAAGGATCAATGACCCAAGGAGTAGAAATCCTAATTTTTTTGGACAGCCCATTTTTACATGTTTTTGAGGCTAAATTTACAGACTTGGATGTTTCTAATTTACGCTTGTGTAGTAAGTTGTTGAATAACAGCTTCTGGACCACTATCACCTAACTTAAAATTCAGGTCCACTTTTCCCATGAGCTCAAGGATTTAAGTTTCAATAGCTTGGATTCATGAGTCACTCCTGTTGGGGGTAATTGTCAAAAAAAGACATTAGGCAGTTTTCAAATAGCAGCTCAATCATGACAATTTAGTAAATAAAGGTATGGTTTCACTTTGTTTTGGGCACGGGAAATTATTTCCTCAGACCGAAATAAATGCCATTCTTTCCCATGGATTTTGACATCTCCAAAGTGTTTCTAAACCGACTGCCCTGTCAAGCATTCAAGTTCCTATCTGTATCTGGAGCCATGGTGGGACCTGAGAGGCAGAGTCAGAAAATTCAAGGCATGAATTAAGAAACACATCAGACAATATCACAGGCGAGCAGGGCTGGTGGTGGGGATTAAAGGGAAGGCCTTCTTCGTGTGAGTGTTTATCTACAAGAAAACCAGAAATGTTTTTGAAGATTTTATTGAAATGTAAGAATAGGAAATCACTGAAAAGCTTTTAGCAGGCTCAGGCTACGAATAGCATAGGTTCATTAGAACAAAAAAAGGAACGTCGTCAAGGTCTGCATTTTGGGGGTATACTTTTTGTGTATTTTTCTGAAGGTGCAAGTATTTGTTAGGGTCTTCATAGGCTCTCTGGGGATACTGCTCCCTCTAACACTTCTTTCGCATTGGGAATCAGGTTTCTAGGCTGGGAATGCTCCTACCACATTGTGATTCCAGAAACTTATCTTTATGGAAGGAAAGGGCTGATTTCCTTCCAAACTCTTTGGTCCATAGCTGAGAAAATTGTTTTCTTGCTCCTCCCCCACCCCTGAAAATTTTGTTATGTCTCTTCTGACCAAGAGCTCAGGACAGGGTCATGTTTTTATTAGAGCCTTTGTAAAACCTGTATCTGCTTTCTTAAAATGTCAAAGCCAGTTTGCCTGTGCCCTTCTTCCCATTCACATGATTCTGCTTTGCTTTTAGCAATGGAGCATCTCCTCCTCAAACAGGAATTGTCATGATTTCCCCTTATTCTTGACATCTTCAAGTTGTTTGGCAACCTACTTGGATTTTGTCTCATTTAATAAGCAATGGCATGTGCCTCAACACACCTTCTTTCTGTTTTGATGTGTGTCCTCTCTGGGGAACTTTGCTTTGTGACAGTTGTAAGAGAACCGATTTGAAAGAAGAGATACTTGACATTACCACAGAAGCTTCCTGAAGGCTGGCGAATCTGGGCATTGACAATCATCTCACTTTGACTCAGATAACTTTATTTCTTATTTATTTATTTATCTTCAAAACTCCAAAGTAATGGGCTAAGGTAGGCACCTTCTAGTACCAGAGGATTTACAAACATAATTTCAGGCATAGCTCACAATAATAACCTTGTCATGTTGGTATAATTATAGTAACCTCACTTTATAGTAACCAAAGGCTTGAAAGGTTGAAGATCTTATCTATCCCTCTAGTCATAACCTCTGATTAAAGCATCCGCAACTGAAGGAAGGAAATGAGTGCTGCAGTTCTGGTATGAGTACCATGAGTCAATAAATATAATTCTTATTATTTTCATTTTTAGTTTTAATGATGCCTGCTTCTTGTATCCCTTTTTGTACTAGTTGCAGTAAAAAGCTCTGCTGAAGTAATAAGAAGGACAGTAATCATATGGTTTAAAGCACAGAGAAGTTCACTTGTCTCTCATGTCAGCAGTCTGAGGAAAGCATTCTATTCAATGGTACTCTTGCTCCACAGTCATTCAGGGATCCAGGTTCCTTCCACCTTGTGGTCCCTTCACCTCCTACAGCATATAGTCCTCAACGGTCCAGGCAAATCTAGGCCACCGTCAGCTTCCAGCTCCAGCCAGTGCAGAAGAAGAGCAGGTAGGTAGAGGAGGCATCCATCCCTCCAAGGCACCAGCTTGGAGATGGCATATATCACTTCTACTGTAGTTGAGCTGGCCATGTCTTTGGTACTCTTACTAGTACTAAAGAAGAGAGAATTGATTTAAGGGAATAAAAAACAGTCTCCACAAAAATATCATTCTCCTCAAATTTGTATATTCCAGCAATATCTGAGTACCCACTCATTTCTTCAGAGTGGGTTATCTTTAGAATTTATTTTCCTTATGGGTTTTGCTTAGCCCTGGACTGAGGTCACAGTAACTCTGTAATGGTTCGTTGCAAACGTGACTAGATGAATATAATTTAGAATTCTCCAGTGCCTACAGTTGCTAGGGTCTGTAGTTTTCTTCTGTTAGTTCACATTCCCAGTTTAACACAAAGGGGACCAAGACCCAGGGGGGCTGTGTAACTTAGATGAGGTGGGGCAGCTAATCAGTGCACAGGGAGGTCCGCCTGAAGCTGAAGTGCAGTGGGTCTCCCTGCCCACCAGCAAGACTAAACAGAGGAGAATTAGTAAACGGGACTACCTCTCACCTCTTCCTGATGGTAGACCAAGCCCCATGCTCTGCGGAGAAACACTGGGGAAGGGGTGAGCATGCAGTCCTGGCTGTTTCTGAATCTATAGAGTCAGGGATCCCATTTCTGCCTCTTAGGGTCACAGTCATTCACCATTTTTGATGGATTTCTGCAAAGATGGGGCAGAAGTGTATTGAAATGAAAAATATATATATTTTCACTGCTCAGACCTCCCATTGCAGAGAAAAGAGGAATCTTGGTAAGAGAGAAGAGAGCAAAGCATTGGGTGTCAGCAGTCTGGGGTTCAAAGCCAGACATGCAACCTTTGGTAAGAAAATGAATGTTACCAAGCCTTCGCTTCTCATTTTGAAAACAAGCATTATAGCTACCTTTTGGGTGTGTTGGGAAATTAGATTATAGACATAAAATCCCTGGCAAAGAGTCTGGCTCATAGTAAGCTATAAATTATAGCTGTTACGATTGTTACTACTTTACCTTTCTGCATTTTCCCAAACTTTTTCAATGAATATGAATTAGCCTATTCAGTGAATATGTTTGATACTATAAAAAGTATGTATACACCAGAATAAAACTAAACCATGCTAGGCTAACTGCATACTCTAGCTCCTATAGGGGGCAGTGCTCTTAGAGTTGCATTACTGAAGGGAGTCTGAACTTGGTTTTCCCTCCCTTCCTTCCTTCCTTCCTTCCTTCCTTCCTTCCTTCCTTCCTTCCTCCATCCACCTACCCTTCCCTTCCTTCTTTCCTTCCTTTCCTTTTCCTTCTTTTCTTCCTAACTTATACTCACCTACTTTAAAAAATTGAGGCAGTTTGCATCATAAAAACAAGCATGCACTGACATGGTTTACACAGAAAAGACTAGAAATATTTTAAGAGATGAAAAAGAACAGAACTAAGAACATAGGTTGAGATTCATTCACTCATCAAAACTTTCAACATTCATAGTTTTATCAAATATAGAAGAAACAGGGGAGTGGAGGAGTCAGACAGTCTCAATCTCCCAAGAAGCTATTGTCTAAGGAGAGACAGAAAGTCATTAAAAAACACTTATTGCCATTTTTAATATACACAGAGTCCAACACTTGGGATTGCAACTGAGTTCTAAATGTAGCTGTGTTTCCTGGTAGCCAAGGCAAAAATGTGCCTAGAACACAGTGAGTTCAGTCTTTCCTATTATCTGATAAAAGGGCACGTGCAAATCTTTCCGGCAAGAAAGCTAACCTGGATTCACACTATGAGTCACTGACTCACCAGGACTCTTGGTTACTGTGTTCATGCCATTCATAAAAACCTTTAATTCAAAAGTGGTAGTTACAGCCTGTTCTGTCATCATGGGTGATGTTATGCAAACAGTGTGTGCATGGCGGGGTGTGAGGGTCACCGCATTTAACAAAAATAAGAGCAATAATGATTTCATTCTAAGCAGTCTAATTTTGCCTTTGGAGTATCTTGGTCCTCCCTCTCCGGGCTCTCTGTGTCCCTAAGTTGGTTCCCATCTCTCTCTAAGCTCCCTTTTCTCTTGGGATGCCTGACTTTCCAATTTTCCAGAGCTGCCCCTTTGCTGCCCTTGTGGGCTGCTCATCTATTAACTATCCTGATGTTACAGCCTCAGTAATGACTCTTGGGTCCACCTAGGTAACCTGTCCTCTGTTGTCATTCTCTAGAGTTGATTCTCTGTTGGGGCTACTTTGAGAACGGAGCTGGCTCGTGAAGAGACTTGATGCATGAGCACACGTGGGCAGACAGGCCTCCTTTGGCTGCACCCTGTGGGTTTCTTTTCACGATCACCCACTCTTCTTAGACACCAACTGGCCTCTGACCACCATATCAAGTCAGAGCTATTCCTGACATGTGCAGAAGGCTTTGCAATTTACAAAGCACTTTCACACATCTCATACATGCTAACTTGGTGAGATTACGCGTATTTTTAAATACTGCTTTTTCCCAGTTAACTTTACATAGTAAGTATGTTTTTCTTGAAAACTTCGTTTTTAAAGGTTTCCATTGTATACAGGCAGCCAAAAGTTCTCTATTGTTGGACAATTAGGGTGTTTCCAGTTTTTATTTAGAAAGCTACATTGAGAATCTTTGTGCAGAAATCTGGGCTCCGCATCTCAGATTATTTCCCAAAGTTGGATCCTTATCAAGGGGATTTCTGAGTCGAAGATGATAAAGCACTTTAAGATTCTTGAGGAGTGTTGGGTCTCTGCCTCATTGGTTGTGTTTTCACGTGGATTCCCTTGCAGATGTTTTAACGATACCAGGAAGTGTTCTTCTAACTGGATGGTGTGAAAGGATTCATTCAGAAAGACACAGTTCAACTAACATAGAGTCAAACACACACACATACATGCACACTCAATGCTAACAGCAATTCTTTCTTTTTGAGGAACTGGTAAAATTCCTAGTCAGGTGTGACCAAGGAAAGTACCTGATCCTGCCAGAAGCCTCTTCTTCAGCTGTCTGCCTCTGTATTGAGTATTAATTCTCTTTCTGTTTAGTTTGTCTCATGTACCAGGGCAGTCTGTGTTTTGATGGCTCCACCTTGGGTCAAGGATTTTATACTTTTTGTATAGGACTGTTTCTCTCTGTCTACATAGAGTACAGACTCTCCCGCCACTGTCCTTCACCACATCCGTTCCTAACTTGCTGTTGTACCCATGTGTGTGATGATGGAACATGAGAAGGCCCGTCACCTTTGGGGAGGGCTCTGCAAAATGTCTGATCCTGTTGTTTGTCTCTGTGAGTAATTACTTTTGTGGGTCCCACGACTCTGTGTGTCCTGTGACACTTTCCATTGATCCAAGTAGCCCACAGCTATGTCCTAAGCACCTATGTCCCATGAATCTCCACTTCTCCTAAATATGTCATCTAATCCGGTCACCTAGTGGCTTGTTGTTTACCTGTTTGCACACTCATAGGGCTTTGCTGGTGTATGAACAGAGTTTTAATTTTAATTATTTGTCCAGCTTTGCTGTACAGGTAACTTCTGTATTTTCACAGTGATGTTGTAGCTTACTCATTTTTGTGATACTGAGTACTGAGACATGGTTGGTTTTTCTGTTCACTTTCTGGCATTTATTAGTGTCATCTTTTTTTTTTTTTTCGATACACGGGCCTCTCACTGCTGTGGCCTCTCCCGTTGCGGAGCACAGGCTCCGGACACGCAGGCTCAGCGGCCATGGCCCACGGGCCCAGCTGCTCCGCGGCATGTGGGATCTTCCCGGACCGGGGCACGAACCCGTGTCCCCTGCATCGGCAGGTGGACTCTCAACCACTGCGCCACCAGGGAAGCCCTATTAGTGTCATCTTTTGACCAACTGCAAGCGTTGGTGCTACATGAATGCGTCCTGGACTGCAAAGTCAGGGGCAGCACCGCGAGGGGAGCAGCAAGGCGGAGTCACTTCAAACGATAAAGATGTCAGTGCCAGCACCTCTTGCTTCAAAGAGGGGAAGAAAACCACAGCATGTTAGAAACTGAGGGGAGAATTTAGCTCATATGTTTGGAATCTTTAACAAGCCAATTTGCTCCCCGAAGACAGGTCTGCAAGAGGGAAAGTCAGTCTGAGCAGAGGAAGCCAATTGCAGGGAGTTACAGCTCTTGGCTCAAGAGAAATGGTTGGGGAAGAAACCTCTGGCGGAAACCAGTAAACACAAGCTTTGCAAACACCACCTCCAGCTGGTTGCTTGCTCAGGGCTGGAGCCCCCAGAGACAAGTCAGGGACAGCCCCCCCTGCCCCCCCCACCCCAAGCCGCCAAATGAATGTGGCCACTCGCAGCTGAGGGGAAAGGGTTAATTCAGCTGAGACTTTTCTGGCTTCTGTGGGGAAGCTGAAGGGAAAACCATGCAGAGGGACTCATGAGCCTTCATGAAATTTTAATTTGATTTCATGAAAAGGTAGACTTTTATCTGGTCTTGCTGTATTTATTAAAGCAAGGATGAGTTCTTAGGACCGGGATGGAGCTGGGTAAAACCATGACCCCAGAAATAGAGCTCTGTGTGTGTGTGTGTGTGTGTGTGTGTACGTGCCTGTGAAAGAGAGACAGAGAGACAGCGCTAAATGGAAGGTCCGAGGGTCAAACCCAGGCTCTGTTGGGGGAGGAGGGACTTCTGACTCAGGCCTCATATTCATAAAATCCCTCACACGCAGCCTTTTCTCCAAATGGCACCTAACCTTCACAGGGATTTATCAACAGGACTGACTGAAGTCAATTTCCTCAAAGTTTAAAACTCATTGGGGACTTCCCTGGTGGCGCAGTGGTTAAGAATCTGCCTGCCAATGCAGGGGACATGGGTTTGGGCCCTGGTCCGGGAAGATCCCACATGCCAGGGAGCAACTAAGCCCGTGAGCCACAACTACCGAGCCTGCGTTCTAGAGCCTGTGAGCCACAACTACTGAAGCCCACGCGCCTAGAGCCCGTGCTCCGCAAAAAGAGAAGCCACTGCAATGAGAAGCCCGCGCACCACAGTGAAGAGTAGCCCCCACTCGCTGCAAGTAGAGAAAGCCCGCGCGCAGCAACAAAGACCCAACACAGCCAAAAATAAATAAAATAAAATAAATTAATTTAAAAAATCACCTCATTTGGGGCCCAAAGTGTACTCCACATTCGTGTTTTAAAATAAACTGTATAATTATTCTATGCAAATCATAATTATACTGCTTTGTAATTTTCTATGCTAAAAGCGTTAATTTATTCAAAGTCAACATTTAAAACAGGCCACAATTTTTGTAAGCCTGTTTTGGCAGTTTTCCATCTTTTTTGATGTAATGAGAAACTCTTAAATGGGAAGCGGCTGGGGCTGCTAAGTGACCCCCATTTGAACCAGAACCCAAATAACAACCACAACAATAATAGAAGTAACTGCTAATAATAATAATAGTGATATTTACCAGTTAGTGAGTCCTGTGAACCAGATGCTCATCAGCTCCGTTCCAGGTGCTCCAACACATCATCCCCATACACAAATCCCACTCTTTGAAGCCCACCCCATACTGAACAGGAGTGGGGGGAAGTGGACTACTTTCTAGTATGCACAGGCATCTTTTAACTACTAGATGTGTTTTAAACTTATTACGAGTCAGCTATGTTTGTTCTCAAACCAGTTTATGTTAGTTTTCCTGGTTATCAAATATTTAATTAGCCACTAGGTAATATGATGAAATATGATGTCAAGAAACAAGTTACTATTGCTTCAAACACCACGTTGAATGCATTGGAAAGAATGCATTGAGTGCTTACTATGAACTAGGCTCTCTGCTGAGCAGGATTTACACCCATCATCTTCTTTTTCCATTGTAATAGCCACCCCCCAAATTAGATATTACCTTTACTCTAGTGATAGCCAAAATGTAGCTCAGAGATCTTAAGCAACTTACCCAAGGTTACACAGCAAGTAAGTAATGGAACCAAAATATGAATCCAGGCTGTCAAACTCCAAAGCCCACTGCAGTGAACAGCCAATGCCCATCCGTGCCTGACGTTGCATTAGGCAGGAGGAATAGGGCTGAAAAAGACACAAGACATGCCCTTGAGTGGCTCAGAGTCGTAGGGGACAGGAAGACAAGTAAACAGACCACGACAAAGAAGTACACATGCATGCTATGAGGGAAGGACCTGGAACTCCATGGGACTCAATGGGCATGCCAATATGGCGTGTCTGACCCAAGCTGCGGGCGAATGAACTGGAGAAATCTTCTGGGAGGGGAAACTTTGGGCTGAGTCTTACAGCTTGAGCAGGCAGTTATCAGGCCTGTGTGCTACATTCTGCCCCATCACAGCATCCCGTTTTATTAGAACCTTTCCCTGGTGAAATTCTGTCCTTGCAACACAGCCCGGCCAGGTGCTTTGGGTGTCTAAAGGAATGATGAAGGGGCAGGTGGGAGCAGAGGCTGGGCCTGCCCCCTCCACGCCTGTGGTCTGGATGACACTGCTGCCCCAAGGCCTCCCCAGATGCCATTGTACTTTTCTGTGAGGTAAATGGGACTCTGTCAAAACAGCTGGAAATTGCTGACCTTGTCTCATTGGTCACTGTAAAGACAGTGAGCCAAGATGGGTAGCAGGGGCTGGGTAGAGGTTCTGGGGACTCTTGCAGCCTCATTTGAAGTGAGACATGCTAAACCTGCCATATTTAACGGCAGGCCTGGGAGTACAGTTGAAAGCATGGGAGCCATACTTCCCTTGACTCTTGCTTGCCCTGTAACACTGCCTCTGGGCCTTGCTATGTGGTAGCTCCATCCTCACTGTGGACAGGGTCCAAGGGACCGGCAAAGATTCTCAGACAGCCCCTTATCTGCCAAGCCTGCAGATTTCTTTTCCCTTTTTTAACTGTTTTAAAGAAATTGGCTTTTCTTCTTGTGGGGTCCCTGAGGTTTTGGGGAGGCCATGAAAAGCTTCAGAAACTGTTCAAAATACGGCACTGATGAGAAGACAGGAGCAAGGGACAGCATCTAATGGAAACTGAAGTTATAGTAACAGCTTGGGGGCCCCCAGACCTCAATCCCCTTATTGTCAACTGCCTTTTTAAAGACGAAATCTTGATGACTGGTCAAGATAGCTAATTAGAGGTTATCCCATTACACAGCATTCCTGGATTAAAAGCTTTCTGAGGTCTCTGAGATTGTGGCAGGTACAGATGTCAATTTGATCCTTTGATTATGTTTGAGCTCAGTACCAGTTCTACTGGGAATTGCCCAGAATGCCTCTCCCATTTCTCTGGGGTCTGGCAACAGCTGGGATATGGACCCAACAGTGAAGATGTTTTCTTCTCTGCCTACTGACACCTGATCAAAGTCTTAGCCCATCAATTACAAAAAAAAAAAAAAAAAAAAAGTAAAATAAAAGCTGCAGAATCAACACTTTAAAAAATCCTTCTTAACTTTTCAGGATGTCTAATTAATGATGTGAGTGGGCAATTTGCTGCAGCCTTCGCTGATTAATTTATCAAAAGCTGAAGCCTTTCTTGTTTGCCTCTCAGTCCAATTAGTTAAGTGTTGCATGTGACAAGCAAAGCAGTATCTCTGGGAAAGCACTGGCCTCTCCTTATCAAGGTTCTCCTCCCACCCAACCCAGTCCACTCCTGGGGCATCTCTCCCCTCCCTATTCTCTTGGGTGAATTGCCCAAGGCTGGTTACTAACAATCCTGCTCATCCCGCCTTCTCGGGTTGAGTGGTCCAAGGCAGGCTGTGGCTCAGGACAAAGCCACACGCTTGTTAGCTGTCCCGGAAGGGCCACTGCCACTGCTTTCCTGCCAGCACTCCCCAGCTCACCACTTGATTAGGCTCAATTTAGCTCTTCACAACAGATCGACGTGTGTTGTTCTCTAATTAATAACAAGCGAGAGCTCACATGTGCCTGGCGTGTCATCTGTGACGTGGCTTTCACACCTGTTGTGATGAAGAGTCTAAGACAGTAATTATTATAATCTCCATTTAGCAGAGGAGAAAGCTGACGCTCAGATAGGCAGATGTAAACTGTGCAGGTTCACCGCATCATTTATCTAACTGCTACAACTGTGATGCATAACATCTACCCTAAAACTCAGCATACAACGAGGAGCGTTCATTGAGCTCACTTATCTATGCATTAGTTGTGAGTCAGCTGATTTAGACTGGGTTTGGCTGGTGCAGTTTGGTTCTGTGGCCCGAGGCCCTCATACTTCTTCTGGGACAGAGGGCAGTCCTGGGTGTGCTGTTCTCATGATTATGGTAGAGACTGAAGAGCCTAGACTTGGAGCTGGCACACAGTTACTTGAGTCTCATTCTGTTGGTCAAAAGGAGTCATATGGCTGAACCAACGTCAAGGATTGGGAAAATATACTCTATTCCCTGTAGTGAGAAGTACTGCCAAGTCACATGGCAAGAGGCATATTTACATCAAGGAGGGGTGAAGAATTGTAGTGTTGGGGCCCATGGCAGGCTGTCCCCAAATATGCCACAACGGCATAAAGATTATTATTTGTGTGTGTGTGTGTGTGTGTGTGTGTGTGTGTGGTACACGGGCCTCTCACCGTTGGGGCCTTTCCCGTTGCAGAGCACAGGCTCCGGACGCACAGGCTCAGCGGCCATGGCTCACGGGCCCAGCCGCCCCGCGGCATGTGGGCTCTTCCCGGACCGGGGCACGAACCCGTGTCCCCTGCATCGGCAGGCGGACTCTCAACCACTGTGCCACCAGGGAAGCCCATAAAGATTATTTTGATTAAAGTTATTGATGCTTACAAAACGGCCAGTGCAAGTGCAAGACAGATACCCTGACCCTCTTCTCCTGTCTCCTTGAAAGCAGGAAATAAACGCTCCATGTGAAAGGTACACACTCTGCATCTGGAGGTTGAAGGACACCCTTATTACCAGAAATAGGAAATTTGGCCCAAGAAGCCTATATAAAAACATCTTGTTACTTCTTAATTTCCTACCCCAAGACCAAACTGTTCAGATTCTTCACTAATTAAGCAATCAAAACGTTTGTTTCTTTGTCCTGTTAATCCCTCACAAATTTATTGTTTCTTTATCTAAAAACTATAAAAGCTGCCTGCTTTGGCCACTTCTTAGGTCCTATTTCTGTGAGACCTCCAAGTGCATGAATTAAAATTTGTTTCTTTTTCTCCTGTTAATCTGTCTTGTGTCAATTATTAGTCCAACCAGAAGAACTCAAGAGGGACAGAGGAGGAAATTTTCTCTTCACCTACAGTGCCCAGCAGTGCAATCTACTATAGAACCAAAACCCTCCAAATCCTCACCTCTTTCATGGTGCAAATATTTTGGGAGCACCTACAGTGTGTAAGACACTTTTTAAAAATTGGGGACTGGGCTTCCCTGGTGGCGCAGTGGTTGAGAGTCCACCTGCCGATGCAGGGGACGCGGGTTCGTGTCCCGGTCCGGGAAGAGCCCACATGCCGCAGGGCGGCTGGGCCCGTGAGCCATGGCCCCTGAGCCTGCGCGTCTGGAGCCTGTGCTCCGCAACAGGAGAGGCCACAACAGTGAGAGGCCCGCGTACCACAAAAAAAAAAAAAATGGGGACTGAGTGAGAAAGACAAAATCTCTGCTGTTATAGGATTTAATTTCTAGTAAAAAGAAAGAAAAGTACCTAAACAAGGAAAACAAAAATCAGCTCATGATATAGGCAGTGTGGACCAAGAGCTGGAAAACTTCTGTGAGGGACCATAGAGTAACTATTTTAAGTTTTCTGGGCCATCCAGTCTCCGTTACAATTATTCATCTCATAGTTGCAGCATGAAAGCAAGGACTGAAAAGATGTTGCTGCTTTTCAATAAAAATTTATTTACAAAGAGAGCGGGGGCAAGATTTGGCCTTTGGGCTGAAGTTTGCCAAACCATGATGTACAGGATGAAAACAGCTATGGGATGGAGTGATTACCAGTGGTTATTTGAGATTGGTGGGGTAAGAGTGGCTCTTTGTGGGGCTATGAAGTTCAGACTGAGGCCTAAATAATAAGTCAGTCAGGTGAAAGTCATGTGTAAGGAGGGCCAGCACAAAGGCCCCAAGGTGAGAAAGACCTGACGTGTGCAGAACCAACAGAAAGTCAGTGTGGCTGGAGCTAGTGGGAGACAGAGAAAGCAAGTGAAGATGATATCCAGGGTAATAAATTTGGGTTTTATTTTAAGTGTACTGAGAAATGTAAAAGAAAAAATTTGCACTGAGTGTGTGTTAAAAATAACAGGACAGATTTTATTTGCGCTATTGCAGTAAGGGAGAGAGACTTTACTACAGGACTGAACTCAACTCTAAATACAGCAGTGATTGCTGGGGATCTATAGCCAAGGAACAGAGTGTGGAGGTCAATGGCTTGAAAACTACTAAGGAAAATGTGATTAGACATCAGAGGTAGGGGGTTCTTGCTAAACAGGCTTAAGAGGATTCTTGCTAAAGGCAGGTAGGGAACTTAGATATCATGGGTGAGGAATGAGAAATTTGATCATATATCAAGGTTTGGGAGAATTCTTGCTAAACTGACTCAGAATGATTCTTTGCACCACCACCAGGTCGGCGCTGCTTGCTCTTATTTTCCCTCCTACTGTCGTGAATGGCTCAGCAGTGCCCTGCAACCAGATCTTCTGAGGAAATCTAAGTTCTCACTGAGAAGCAAACAAAACAAGTTCATTCCATCTTGGCCACAATCAGAAAAATCAGATGGAATAAAATCCTTGGGAAAGAAAATTGTCTTTTGCCAAAACTACAGCCCACTCAGGAACTTTAAGTTCCAAGCTTCCAACTCAGCTGAAAGCTTTTCCATTTCTAGTTCTTGTCAGAGTTGGCAAATGGCAATATAGTGAGTGAGGGAAACGTCCCTTATTATTAGACTTTCTGAGCCTTTTTTGCTCTTGCAGAACACTATTTTGAACGACCCTCAAATGATCAGAAGTGAAGAGCCTCCACTGGCTTAGCGATACTGCTGATGCTTCACGCAGCATGCACCATGGACTTTTCCTCCTCTTGAAGGAGACATCTTCCCGTCTTTCCTGCCTTGGAATGAAATGCAATTTATGGATTTCAGGGTGTCTTTCTTGTTTCACAGATTATGGCAGTTCTGCGGAATCTCAGGTGCACAGCGGTCACCACTAGGTTGCAAGCCTCAAATTTCCAGCTAGATTTATCACATGCATGGAAAAGTACTCAGGTCTCCAGTGCATCCTGTGAATCCTCTTGTGCCTAATGCTTCTAAGAACAAAATCCATACTCCGTAGCATCACATTAATGAGCCATCAGGATCTGAGCCTGACTTTCTGCCAGCTGTGCTTTCTCACCACTCTCCACAGTTAGAGATATACTGCCCTCTGACCCTACAGACATACTCCTTACCATAACCCATGTTGACCCACTGTTCGATTCCTTGGCTTCTGACTAACTTCCTCTCATTCCTCCCGATCCAGCAAAGGCATTTGTCCTTCTTTTGGTTCTTTGCACAAGCCAAACTCATTCTCAACCTTGGGTCATTACACTAGCTGTTCCCACGGCTTGGAATGCTCTTCTCTCGTGTTTGCACTTGGCTGACTCCTTGTCACAAAGATTTTAGCATGAAAGTTTCTCCGAGAGCCCTTTCCTAGGATTGTTGCCAGTCACCGTCCATGTTGTGCACTGCACAATTTCAGGGGGCACTGTTCCCATGACAGTTCATGTTAATGGTATGTCTTAGGGTTGTACAGGCACAGTCAGCACAGCCACGCTGGATGGCCCTTGTCTTCTCTGACATGCACTCTAATAACCTTCCAACCCAATCCCAGTCATTTTATATATTTTTACCCCTTTCAACATTTTTTCCGCCGTACCTACCATTATCCAAAATAATTTCATTTAATTATTTATTTACTTATTTACTGTCTACCTGCTCCTATGAGACTGTAAGCTGCATAAAAGCATAGCTTATGACTTTCTGGGTCATGCTGTAGCCCCAGTGCCTAGAAGAATGCCTGGGAGATCCTAACTGCTCAATAAATATGTCTTAACTCCAACGAGCAAAATGTAAAGAGGCACCAGAAAAGACAGCAACCAGGAAATGAAAAGTCACAATAGACCTGCACAGAAACTCTGTCTCTCTCTCTTTGTCTTTTGGTTTCCCTATTTGTCAAGTTAATATCTGCAGTTGTCTGCAGATGAGCTTCTCACTTTGTAGTCCTCTTGTTAGATGGTGATGACTCCTTCCATATTTCCAGGTCCAGCCACAAGTAGGGAAACACTCAGATCTCTCTTGATCCTGATCCCACATTTCAGAATAAAGAATGTGATTATTTCAGTTTGAGCCAAGTGTCCATCACTGGTCCAATCAGGTCTGGTCAGGAGAGTGAGGCCATGTGATTAAACATGACTGCCAGTGAGAGGTAGTCCTGGGAATTTCCCAGAGAAGAGGAATCTTCATGGTCCAGTTAGACTCCAACAATTTCTGATCCAAGGTGGCAGCAGAGCCTCAGGTTCAGGTAAGAGCCGATGAGTCCAAATGCTCAGCAGAAGAGGTCATGGGACGAGGGTCCAGATTCAGGTAGCTTTTGGTAATCAGCAGTGTGATGCTGTACAAGTGTTTAAATTTATTTTCCTTATCTGAGAAACAAAGGCACTGGATTCAGTTATTCCTATGCTCCTTTCCAACTCTGCCATTTCATGTCTTGCAACCTGCTAATCGCCCAGGTTAACCTGCTCTCCCACTGAGTTAACCTTCCCTCACCTCCATCCTCTAATCCTGATCTACCTAGTCCCACTGGCAATAGCAATGTATCAGGGAAAACAACTTTTCACGCTGCCAGCCAGAGGCCCGAAAATGCTGAGAAGTGTCAGAATTAGGGATACAAAATCATGTTAAGATCCACAAAAAAGAGGTTGTTGTACTCTGGGACATGATAAAGACCTCAAAGGAAGGTGTTCAGACCTCTAGACCCAAATAAAGTGAACGTGCTTGAGGGAAAAAAGAAAAAAATTATAAGAAAAGGTAAAAGCTGAGAAAATGATCAAGATGCTCAAATGGAGATTATCACAGCGTTCCCGGATGGGGATACTTGGCAAAGGGACAGTTGTAATCCATTCTCCCAAGTTATGAAGGTCGAAGCCTTCAGACAGTGTGTTCTAAATCCTCCAAACACCCCCAACCATTTACCCCATTAGTGCCTTTGTGCATGTGCGTGTGCTTGGAGACGTCTTTCCAGCTGAAAGATCATGACAAACAGGGAGCTCTGTGCAGCCTGAAGATCTGAGGAGGCTCAGGTGCTTAAGTGGTTCTGGCTGCAGTCAGCAACTGCAGAGATGCCTGGAATCAGACACAAACTTAACCGAAAGTGGAGAATTGACAGAGAATGGAGAAGAGGCACAAAATAGGAGACCTAAAGAAATACTGATGCTTTGATGAAAATAATGATGCATTTTTTGCTCACGAAGGGCAGGGCCTATATCGTGTGTGCTTCATTGTTTATTTACTTTTTTGTCTCTAATAGCAGTTGTTATGATGCCAGGCTCGAGGGATGCATGACTATATGTTTGTGAAAGGAATGTGTGTTGGAATAGTGGTACTTAATGCGTCCACAGAAGATTCTCAGCTCTGCAGAGCCTTCCTTTGTAACTTTCTTTTTGGGTGGGGGCAGGGGGGGCTGATGTTCCTCTTTAGCCAAACTGGGATTCTCTAGGGTTCCCTCACATTGAGAAAAATTCTATTTGTGTGTGCTCTTAAAGTCTCACTCTCTGGGATGACGCCAATGAAGCTTCTTTTAACAATACTGACCTTGGAAACTGTCTCAATTCTTCTTGGAAATGGTGTAATAGATGTTGATCATCTTCAGAATAAAATCCAAATATCTTAGCATGTAAACCCGTGGTCATCACACTCTGGCCTTTGGCAAACTCCCCCATCTCAACTCATGGCACTTTTCAGTTTTACACCTTGAAATTCCCTGAACTTGCCATTCTTCTTCTAGCTTCTGAACCTGCTCATCCTATTTCCCCCTTTCCAGGGCTGCCCCACCCCCTCCCTCAGCAGCCCCATGGGGCTAATTCCTTTAGGATTCAGCTCATATGCATGTCTCTCTCTGTCCCCTCATTAACTCTTCATTTATACCTCATCACAGTATTCATCATTCTATGCTATGATTCACCGTTTCCTTTTCTTCCAGTCTGTATTAGAGGCCACTTGAGGACTGGACTATTTTATTTATTACTATCCCCTCAGTTCATATGACCATGCCTTATATATTCTAGGTATTCAATAAGTTGTTTGTTGAATGAATAAATGAATGAATGAGGTGATGGGTTAAAAATCAATCTAGGAAGATGGTATAAGAACTTTTTAATGTTAAGGACCCCATACTCTTAATTTCTTCATTGATGGACTCTGCTGAATCACTATGATTGAAGCCATACTCTAGATCTCTGAAATCCATAGCTATTATCAGAGCTTATCTAGGGAAAGAATCAGAATCAACTTGAAAGCACCACGTGAAAGCATCTTAGAGGGGCTACAGGGAAGCCTCATGAGCAAATGGAGACGATTTTGCCATGGCTTCCTTCTTGACCCTGGACTCCGACTACAAGATTGATGATACTGAGAAAGCATTCAAAATAAATGAAAGAAGTAGCCGATCTTGTACCTCCTGTCAGTACTTGCCATTCATAATATAAAGTCAAAAACTTCACACACTGCAACTCTTGTCCTTTTGGGGAGGGTCCTATCCCAGCCCACACGAAAGTCATTCCTCCTACAGTTTGAAGTCTAAGTCAAGCATTGGCTATCCCAGGTCTCACAGCTAGTTACGGAAGAGGTGGAAATGGTGAGTGTGTGGATGAATAGATGGAGGGACAGAAGGATGAAGGATGGAGGGATGCATGTATGGATAGATGGGAGAAAGAGCAAGGTGGGGGGGCAGGAGTGCAGAAGGGGCACTGAGCTAGAAGACAACTGATTGAACTTAGTATTTCATTATATATTGGGGACAAAGGAGGCAGAAAAATTAAATAATAATGAACAGCATTCAGCCTAGGAGACTAGAGAGTGGTGATAAAAGCTAGGGAGAAGGGCGCTTCCCTGGTGGCGCAGTTGTTGAGAGTCCGCCTGCCGATGCAGGGGACACGGGTTCGTGCCCCGGTCCGGGGGGATCCCACATGCTGCGGAGCGGCTCGGCCCTGAGCCATGGCTGCTGAGCCTGCGCGTCCGGAGCCTGTGCTCCGCAACGGGAGAGGCCACAACAGTGAGAGGCCCGCGTACCACAAAAAAAAAAAACTAAACACTTCTATGCATAGGAATAGATAAGAAGTGACTTCCTCTTCCCCAAACTGAGGGATTTATTTTGATTGTAGACATAAGAGAAGGTTTCGTCGGAGAAGGTTACCTTTCCTTTGCTCCAGTAAGACCTTCAAATTTGCTTTCCATGCTATTTTACCCTACACAAAGGGCAAAAGGACTGAATTCAGACTGTATGTGCACATGGGTACATAACCTGAAAATGTCTCAGGTGTTCAGGGAAACAAGAGATTCTTGTATTTCACTTATTAAAGCTTTCTGATTACTAGACCATGGTCATATAGGGTTGCAGATATGAGTGTGAAAAGGGTAAAATTAACAAGGAAAATGCTTTTACATGCAACAATCAGTAGCTACTGTTACGGATATAAACAGTAATATAAATAAAACATTTCAAGAGAACAGTGAAGGAAGTTATTAATTTTGACCTTGGAGGAAGCCAGAGAGGAATCTGAAGGACAAGCCTCACTCGTTCTGTCATCCTCTTCCTCCATCACTTACATTTGGCAGGACTCCAACTCTAAGAAGTGTCTTGGAATCTGGGCTGTGAGTGTGAAAATTATAAAGTCATATAGCATTTGTATTCATCAGAATTCACACTCATACCCGTGGGGAATAAATTCATCTTTGCCAAACTCCAAAGAGAGTAGCTTAAGGTCGTGTTAGTATTAAGCATAAATTGGTGGCTGAAATAGTGCCAAGAGGAAAATTATCTGTAACAAGAGCCATTTGTCAAGTAAGGTGGCCCAGAGTACAGAAAAGCAGGTGGACCCTATGGCCAGTGCTTGCAGGATCTAGCAAGTGGTCTCTTTGTGCAGGCTGCTGGCTCCCACTTCCTGAGTCACCACAACATGTAGGATGGGGACATTTGTGAGTCCCTCCAGAGCATTCCCATTGTCAGCTCATCTGCCACCAAGCCCAGCAAGCTGCACAAATTTATCTACCAAGGGTGAGGGAAGACACCGTTAGTCCTTCTTTTGCCCTTGTTTTCTGGGGGAAATGGAGATGAAAAAGAGCGACAACAGCCCTTTTTATAGAAACGAAGAGTATTAGCTTATGTTCTGGGACTGACATTAACAGTTATGAGGCAAGATTGTCTGCAACCTAGGAAAATGATGGAAACGTAATTAGTGCTTTGAAATTCAGACTCAAGACACAGGGAAAGGTTTGGAATCAGGAGTAAGGTTTCCACAGACAGAGAAAAGAGAGTGGAGGAGAGTTTTCCTGGGGAAGAAAAACCAAAGGATGCAAAAAGTACAAGACCACCCTTCAGGGTGCTTGGGGAAGGGAATGCTGTCAGGAAACACTGCCTGGTTATGGAATTCTGAAGAATTATGGTGCCGGGGATGGAACTTCAGATTTGGAGTCAGAGCAGTACTGGGTACAAGTCCCAGCCAGGTCACTCACTAACAGGATGGCGGAGGTGGGGTGACTTATTTAACCCCTGAGGCTCAATATCTTCATCTGTAAAAGGTGTCCCCTTTGTGATGCCTAAATACAACATTCGGTGCATACTAGGTGCCCACTGACCAGTCAGCATAGGGAAGGGAACCCCCATGGGGAGACTTCCAGCAGAGGCTCAGTTAATTTGGAGCTGAGTTTTAGGGAGATAGCAGTGAGAGCCTTGAAGCTCTGGAGAAAGACTGCAGTTTGCAGTTGTCTGCTTCTCTCCTGAAACACCTTCATCCAGGCTGTCCGGTGCCTCTGTGAGCTGACTCACCCCTCACCTCTCTGGAGCCCCTGAGACTGAGTCTTCCAGGAAAAAAGGCAGCCCTTCTGTCTTGAGATTTGGGTTTTTTCCCCCAACAGATGGGCAAGCTCACTGCCTGGGGTCTTTAAACAATGTGCTGTCAGCTGTTTGGCGTTTTCCACCGTGCCTTTGTTTCCCCCTCTCCCATCTCTGATAGGTAACCTCAGACCTTCTAAGAGTCGGGTCAGGAATTTCACTGTGACAAGCCCCTCTGAGGCCTGTCTGAATGCACACTCGGGAATAATCAGAGGAATTGGTTGGACTAAGAGGCCCCCAAATCTGAGGAAGTCCTAGAGAGCAGGAACTCCCTACATCCCCATGGCCTTCGCCCTGCAGTTGCGGAGAAATGTCCAGAGTGGAGGTCCCCCCCAGCAGTCTTGAGATTTGAGACACTCTCCACCTGCACTAACCATGCTGGCCTTTTGTTATATTGGCATCTTGGTTGAACATGTGATAAGTGCCAGGCATGGGCTGGGCTCTGGAGCCTTGGAGGTGGAAGAAGGTGGAAGGCTGTTCCTTCATCTCCAGGTTTAGACTTCTATTAAAGAGACAGTCACACAGACACATGTGAGCACAACATGGCATTTTTCAGTGAATGATAAGACTACTCACCTGGATGCCCAAACCAGAAATCTGGTTATCATCTTTGATACCTTCCTGGATAGAGGGATGGCCAACTGCCCATGACATACCCCCTGGGAAGGGGCAGTCCATGTGGAAGATACGAGATGCTATCTTCTACCCCCACTTTGTTGATGTGGCTATAAGATTGAGTGTTTTTTTTTTAAATGTTCTCAAGGGATGTTTATTTGCACATGAAAGATCACTCACAGATTACCCTGGTTTTAAAATTTAACATTGAGTTTATTAAATTTTAAAACAAAGTTGGGTTCTTTCTCAAGCTTTTAAGTTCAGTTTATGAGTCTTATTTTGTTTGTAAAAGTCTAGCGAAAATTAACAATCACATATAAGGAGACCTTCATTAATACCTAAGCTTGTTTATAAACTTAAAGATTTTCAACTGTGTTTATAATTTTGATACATTCTATTTTCAGTACTTTAATTGTCTGATTAATAATATTTCCCAAGTACTCAAGACTTATAAATCTAATAGATTCATTAAACTCATAAACATGGTGATTCTTTTTTTTTTATTTTTTTATTTTTGGCTGCGTTGGGTCTTTGTTGCTACGCGCGGGCTTTCTCTAGTTGCGGCGAGTGGTGGCTACTCTTTATTCTGGAGCATGGGCTCTAGAGCGTGTGGGTTTCAGTAGTTGCGGCATGTGGGCTCAGTAGTTGTGGCTCGCGGGCTCTAGAGCGCAGGGTCAGTAGTTGTGGCGAACGGGCTTCGTTGCTCCGTGGCATGTGGGATCTTCCCGGACCAGGGCTCAAACCTGTGTCCCCTGCATTGGCAGGTGGATTCTTAACCACTGAGCTACCAGGGAAGTCCCATGATGATTCTTATGATAATCAGAAATGCTCAAGCATTATACATAAATCTAGTAAAAATTCAACTTAAAACAGCAAGTCTAAATCAATTCCTAAATTAGTCATTTTAATTGTGATCACAAAGTTTAACTGCTATCCCAATAGACCAAACACTCTTAAAGACAAAAATTTCTATATGAATCATACATTGCTTTTAGAATAATACAGGCACACCTTATTTTCTTGCACTTTGCAGACACTGCATTTTTTTACAAACTGAAGGTTTGTGTCAACCCTCTGTCAAGCAAGTCTATTGTCACCATTTTCTCAATAGTATTGGCTCACTTCACGTCTCTGTGTCACATCTGGGTAATCCTCACAATATTTCAAACTTTTTCATTATCGTTATATTTGTCATGGTGATTTGTGAGCAGTGATCTTTGATGTTACTATTGCAAAAAAATTACGACTTGCTGAAGGCTCAGACGATGGTTAACATTTTTTAGCATAAAATATTTTTAAATTAAGGTATGTACATTTTTTAGATATAATGCTATTGTACACTTAATAGAGTACAGTATAGTTTAAACGTAACTTCTGTACGCACTGGGAAAGCAGAAAATCTGTGTGATGCACTCTGTTGTGATATTCACTTTATTTTTGTAGTCAGGAACCAAACCTTCAATATCACTGAGGTCTGCCTGTATTTGGTTAATAAAAACTATACATAATTATTTTATTTTTTTGTAAAAATGTATACTAACAATTACATAAGTGTATACACTAACATGTTAACAACTAATAACTCTGGGTGGTGGCATTTTGGCTGAATTTTATTTTCTTATTCAACCTTTCTTCATTTTTGAATGAATATGTGGCTCTCTTTTTTTTTTTTTACAATCCAAGGAAAGACATAATTAAAAAAAAAAAACCCACTTTGTTTCTGTTCTGGGATAGAGTCTGTGCTGGGATCCCATCTTATAGGGTGGTCCCTGGATACCTAACCCCCACTGTGTAGCCTTCCTCATGGGCCATCTGGAGCCTGGACCCATTTAATCACTGCAGCAGGCCTCACGGGACTTGCGTTTCATGAATGCATTTATGCAAAGACACTTCCGACATCAGGCTTTGAAATTTAGTATTATTATTTTTTAACAAAGAGAGGAAGTTTATACCTAAAGCCATCCTCCACAGTCTGAGCCTTTGAGACCATCATGCAAATTTAAGTTTAACCGAAGAAAAGCGTAGATTAGAAGCTGTTCTCTCCAAGCCTGGTGGACAAGCTCACTATGACTAAGGAACTGATTGCCTGACTAAGTAACTGTCTGACGAGCTGAAGGACCCATGGATAAATGAATAAATACATGGACACAGTGAATTAGTGACTGGCTTTGAAAGTCTGAATAAATTAGTGAATGGATGAGTAAAAATAACTAATTGCTTAATGACTGATTGATTGACAGAAGCAAGGACTAACTGGATGAGTGAATGAATGAGTCGGAATCAAAGACTTCCTGAGACTGACCGTGGGTGAATGAATTAATTGGTTGAATGGATGATGAGTAAGTGATTGACAACACTGACTGACTAAATTGTCCACTGAAGACCGGGTAAACGAATAAGTGAATGAGAGAATGAATGACTGAGACTGAGCTCAAGGCTTGGCTGACTTACTGACTGTGCTTATCTGAATTAGCTGACTGACTGAATAATGGTTGTCTAAAACAACAAAATGATTGACTACAGTAAATGGGACACTGAATGCATGAATGAACGAATGAGTTTGAAGGAGAGGGCCTCATGGGAACTCTTTTGTCCTTGAAGTTGCCATGCCTCCATCCCAGCACTGCGGCTTCCACCCAGGGGTATATGGCCCCTTCCCTCCACATTCCCAAATACCTTAGATTTATTGATGTAGTTACTCAGGACCTACTGGTTGCCTTCCCAAGCACTCTCTTTTCATTTCATTTTGTGGATGAAACCTGATACCTGACTTGTGGTCTATTCTTACTCTTAGGATTTGTCAATCAATCTTGAATTTTTGGCTTGCTCCCCAGGGGATCTGAGAACACTGAGTCACACCTGAGTCTTGGGTCTTTGCTTCTGGGCACCTTGGGAAGGATCCAGGTCCTGGGGATGCAGATCTTTCCCAGGGTTCTTCCCAGCCTCTGGAGGAAGCCATTCAAACTCCAGGTCTTAAGGTCTCTATCTGTTGGGTGAGAGGTTCTACTGCACCTGGAGCTCTGCCGGGAGGCCCGGAGCTCGTCCATCTCAGTGCAGGGGCCTGATGACCTGATGCATAGCTATTCTCAGGCCACTGGGACGTGGGGAATGGTGCGCACTTGCAAGCTTCCTGGTGCACCTTCTGTTGAGAGATTCCAGTGTTTGCCTGCTCATCCTTTTATTGTTGACCCTTGTGAGTTTGCTTTTATTTCTCTGGCTTACCTGAAGCAGACTGACCCTTGAAGGAATTTTCATTGAAATAAAGCCCTCCTCAGATCTGGGAATAAAACCTCCCACCCCTCCTCTCCTGCCTGCTCAGAGCTGCCTCCATGGACAGAGAGATTTTGCTAAAGGAGGCTCTATGTGTTATCAAAGGATTCATTAATTGGGAGCTCACTGTTTGCCTCTTGTTCATCAGCTTCGGATCACATAGCGGATCTGTTGTCTATTTACATTTATTAAAGGAACATTTCAGAAGAGTATTTATTCTTAAAGGGGAGCTCAGAGGTTATCCTTGAAATTCAGAGTGAAGATCTGCCAAAATCCATGGCCAAGAGGCTGAAAATAGACATGGTGTTTATTTGTCTGAAGCCTCTCTGGGTGTGTTATTAGCTGTGGGCACAAAATTAGAACATCACCTGTAGTGCCAGGCTGGAATGAAGGTGGGACGGACATGACCACGGAGACAGGGCCTGATGACCATGTGAGAAATCATCTTGCTTGGTTCAAAGGTAATAAACAAAAAGACATTCTAATTAGATGTCAACTTTTACATCAGGATTTGTAGAGTGGGCTTAATGTCTCAAGGATGTTTACATGTGTGAATACTCACATTGACCTGGGAGAAGGGCAGGAAGATTTAAACCAAGTTCATCGTCCGTCTGTCTAGGGTGACTTCCTGATTTCTGACCCTCCAATTTCCATAATCTGTTGAATTCTAATTATACATATATTTATTCACCCTATACAGTGTCTGGTGCATGATTGGTGTTTGATAAATATTTGTTGATGGAATCAATAAATGGCTAAATGTCAAACTCAATTCATCTTTTAAGGCTTAGTTCAAATTCTATATCATCGCGTAATCATTCCTTGAATTTGCTTACAACATGACACAAAAGGAAAATCAAGAGCCTTGGAGATAGGCCAACTTGGTTTCACTCCCCAGTTCTTTTACTAATTAGTTGTGTGTTTAACTTTTCTCGGCCTGTTTCTTCTTTATCATTATCTCTGTCATCATGATCACCATCATCACAATAATGAATCCTCCTGAGTGCTTACCACATGCCAGTTAAGCACATGCCATGCATCTTCTTTTTAGTCTCCACAAAACTCCACTATGTAAGTTCTAGTACCTTCCGTGTACAGATAAAGAAATCGATGTACATGGAAGATCAGCAGTAGTAGTAGCTACCTCTTTACTATTTGCCAGGCACTGCGCTAAGCATTTTAAAATCCAGTCAACCATCGGATGAGCAACATGTCTTAGTTTGCCTAGAACTGTCCTGGTTTTAGCACTGAAAGACCCATGCTCTGGGCAAACCTTCAGTCCTGGGACCACCAGGACAGCTGATTACTCAATCCTCATAACAAAACAGGAGAAAGGTGATACTCCTCCAACTTACAGGTGAGAAAACTTGCCGAAGTTCATGCTAGTAAACGGCAGAACCACGTCTTCTGGTTCTCTGAGCCTCATGTTCTGCACGGGGAAACAATTTCCCCATCATTGGGTTGTTGGGATATTAGATCCTCTAATCTGTAACAAGAGTATAGCACTTACTTTTCTACCTCTTGTCATTCAAAACTATGACCTTTTCTTCTTTCTCTTTACATCAAGGGCCTTAAAGCATCACATCTGGTGGTCTCCACCTCCTAACCTTCCATTTTCTCTCAACCTGTCCCAGTTTTACTCCTTTCCCCGTCACTTGTCTAAGAAAGAACTCTAGTCAAAGGTCATCAGCTATCCACTGGTCTCTTCATAATCCTCATTCTACTTCCCTGGAATGTGAGAGGCAGTCTATCTATGTTTTAAAAACTAAAACAGACGGAAAGAAATTGAATCAGAATGAATCCCAAAGCATTTGACACTTCAGACCTCTCCCTCTTCTTAAAATTCTTTGATGTCTTGGTTCCCATGACTCTCTTAGTTCTTCCACGTGTCTGAATGCTCCTTCTCAGACTTCATGGCTCCTCTTTATCTTTCCTCTTTGTAAATATTGCTTTCTTTCAGAGTCTTTCCATTTGCCCTCACTTTGCAGTCTCTCACGAAGCCATCTCATTCATTTCCCAGACTTAACTGTCATATTTATACTGGTAAAATTCCAACACTTTTCTCCTGAGTTTCACACATATATATCCAACCATATTAATAAGGAGAGCATGGATCATGCTGCAGTAACAAATTTACCGTCAACTCAGGGGCTTTATGTATCAAATATGCAGTTCTCTCTCATGATTCATGTCCAGCAGAAGTTGGTAGACAGAGATCCATAGAGTCACTCAGGGACCCAGGCTGGTGGACGCTCTGTTATGAACTCTAAACTCATGACCTCTAGTCTCTGTGGTGGGGGATAGTGAGGGGGATGGTTGTACAATGGCTCTTAAATCCTCCCATCTGGAAGTGACACAGATGACTTCTGCCCCTACTCAGTTAGCAGGAACTAGTCATATGACCCTGCAAACTGCAAAGGTGCTGGGGAAAAGGAGACATGTAGTGAGCCATAAATCAACACATCCACTGGCCCCTGGACATCTGCATATAGAGTTTACTAGGGCAGTTCAAGTTCAGGTTCCTCACGGAATCAGTATCTTCTTCCACCAAACTGCTCCATCTTCTATTTTCCGGATCTTAGAAAAAGGGCCACCATCCACACTGTATCCTGGACTGTATGCATCTCTGGTTTTTACCTCCTCTCCCCTGCTTTAGGCCACTTGTGAAAACTTACGATTTTCCCTCCTTGCCTTCCTTGTCCCAGCCTCTTTGAAGGCTAAACCTACTTCTCAACCTGCTGCTCTTAATCAGCTTCTTATCATGAGGTTTCTGGATTTCGGTTTTAGCTCCTGAAATGCCTCTCCTTACTCCCAAGCACCTCTTGCTATTCCTACTTCCTCTCTAATTCATCCTCCCTAAGGCTCCAGGGAGGTTTAGCTTGTTTTTCCTCAAGTGTTAATCCAATCACACAATGTCCTTGCTTTATTGTCTACAGGTTTCCTGAACCCAACTCCTGTAACATCTAACTTCTAATCTTCCTCCCCAAACTTGCTCCTCCTGAAAGCCTCCCCCGCCCACGTACAGGAATTCCATCCTTCTAGATGCTCAGCCAAAAACCTTGAAGTCATCTTGACTCTTCTTGATTATCCTCACATTCCACATCCTATCTACCAGCAAATCTCGTTGGCTCTACCTTCAAAATATACCCAGATCCAATCGATTCTCAAGAACTCTTCTGCTCCCTCTCTGGTACAAGCCGGCAACATATTTCACCCAGATTAGTGTAAGACCCTTCTCATGAGTCCCCTGTCTCTACTTTTGTCCCTTTTGTTCTATTTCCTAGATTAGCAAGAGAGGTCCCTTTATAATTAAGTCAATCTTATCACTCCAGTGGTCAAAGCCCTCTAAGCGCTCCACATCTCACTTGGGATAAAAGCCAAAGACCTAGGGACCCTGCAGGCCCTCTACAATCTGACCATCTTGGTGGAGCTCTTCTTCCAGGACCCTCCCCCAGAATCACTCCACCCGGTCATATTGGTCCCCTTTTTCTTCCTTCAATACACCAGAGTCCTCTGCCTTCAGGAAGATCCTCAGAACCAGGCCCCATCCTTTGGGTCTTTGGTCACATGTCATTTCTCAGTGACCAGCTCCCTGACCAGCTGATATAAAATCCTTATCTCTCTTTTCCCTCCCTCCTTGTCTTATTTTTTTATCCATGGTGCCTATCACCATTTAACACACTATATATTATACCTATTTATCTTGCTGACGATCTGTCTCTTTCAGGGAGAAGGAAAGCTACACGGGGTTAGGGATTTTCTTTCTACCTTGTTCACTGAGAGATCCCCAGTGCTACGAAGAGTGCCTGGGATGTAGCAGGCATTCAATAAATATGTGTAAATTGTCCTGAAGATAATGGTGAAACCTCTTAGCCCAGCCTTCACCAATTACTGCAATCTCTTCATTTGCCATACTACCTTCTTAGTACAAAAGCAACATTTCCCAAATTACTATCTAGACAATGCCAGTCCTACTTGCATATTTGCCTTTAAAATATGTTCGGGAAATATTTTACACTCTTGGCTCGCCCACCATCCCACAAAATTGGCCAAAATTCAAAATACATAATAGCATATTATAAAATCTAAGAAGTACTACAGGAAGTTTAACTTTGTTTCTAAGCTTATTTATTCAATGAATCCTTTTAGAGGATTTATATTAGCATCCTGTACAATTGCAGCCCTTTGTGGATTTTCCGCTACGTAGCTTCCAAGTCCTAGAATGCATCAGACTGTTTTGTCTGTTTTGTTATGTTGTTTTCTCACTTTTGAATTGCCAAATACTCTCCCTCATCTCTTTCCGCTTTACATAAGCGCACACACAAGCACACACTGTCCAGGACAAATAGTAACTTCCCTTTCCTGCTTTTGTGTGAGCTTACAACTCTTTTATGAAGCCTACTCTGATTCCCCACCCTCCTAAACTACTTTTTCCTTTAGTGCCCTCACCATGGCCTGGTAACGTCTTTATCAGCACATCCAATTTAGTTAATCCCAGATATGAAATCACATGTCTATTGTCCTGATTAGTTCTTCGCTCCCCAAAGGCACAGGCTGTATCATTTTATCCTTCTAGGCCCAGTTTGTACCCCTCTTCCTCACACAGAGAAGGTTGGCCTTCATCAATAGAACGGACCTGTTGGGCCTTCTGAAGTTAAGGCATAAGAAGCCTTGAAAGCATCTGCCTGGTTCTCTAGGAACTCTTGCTTGTGGGATACTCCCTCTCAAAACCCACCCAGCAGCTGTGAGAAGCCCCAGGCACATAAAGAAGCCACTTGTAGGTATTCTGGTTGAGAACTGCAACTGAGCTCCAAGCTGACAGCCAGCACCACCGGCAGCCATGGAGTGAGCCACCCTGGACGTCCAGCCCCGTCAGGCCTTCAGATGACCACATCCCCAGCCTCCACCTGACTGCTTTCCCTGAGGGACTCCACGTGAGAACCATCCAGCGGAGACCCGTCAGCCCACAGAACGAAGAAAGGAGAAAATAAATTGTTACATTAGCCGACTAATTTGGGTGGTAATCTGTTACACAGTTATAGACACCTGAAACAGTCTCCTTATCCCACCTGAACACGTAAATTGTAAGCAAACCTGATTTAAACTTGTCCTTTCTGGGCACCCCGGCTGTTCTTAATGAAGGAACTTGGAATATGAATCACATCCCTTGTCATTCAAAAAGTCCTGTACGCTCTTACATTTGCCGGTGAATAGTAATCTCCTTTTATCCAGTCGCTAGACTCCCCACAGAAAGGCCAGCCCCCTCCCTTTTCTCCGGTATGTCTCATCCTACTAGAAGAGCAGGGTGTCTTTTTAGAAACCTCATTCTGTAAATATCGTCTACCCTTGAGCATTATCAAAATGTGCTCCATGAGCCGGTGCCTGGTGTGTTTAAGTTGGTGGGACACGTTATCCTTCGGTTGCAGCCCACAGAACACAACAATGTGCTTTCAATTAGCTCATTTTAAGACTCCTACGTGACACATTCTTGCTTGGGGATCACCCAAAATGCTCCAAGTATTTCCTGATCTGTAGTCATTTGTGTACCTGCCTTCCTTCCCTAAGTGTGTGAGCCCCCTGGGGGCTGGACATGTGCTATGTGTTCCTGTATTGTGCTGTTTACAGAGCTCTTCCCTACCATGACGGCTTTCAGTTTTCAGGGCCGCTTGGTTTTCAGTGATGTGATAGTTTAATCCCCAGAGGTTCGCCTTATTTTCCTAAAGCGCAAGTAATCGGTGGGGCAGGGTGTCCTGCTCACTGCTCCCTACCCGGTACCACCCGCAACAGTCGCGAGTCTCAGCGTAGGGAAAGGGGTCATTGCAGGATTTAGGATCTGAAGAATCAGCTCTGGGGCTTCCTGGATGTGTCTCTGTGCAGCTGGCATGATTCCCCTGAAGCTCAATTCCCTCATCTGAAAATAGGCACCCCTAACCCTAACCCCTGTCCTTGGGAATAGCAGGTGAGATAAAGGATACGAAAGATTTGGGACACTCACTAGATTACCTCTAAGGTACCTCTCCACTGAGGCTTTAAGACAGGGCTTCTCAGTGAGAACTGGGAGGTAGAGTTGGAAGTCAAAAGAACCTCAAACTCACTCTGACGTTCTTTACTTTTCTGCTAAATTCGGAGGGCGGGGGCATATCCGATTTATTGTGAGCTCCCCTCCCACACAGTGCCCAAGTCATCTGGGAAACCCAAAAGGGATTACAGTCCTTCAGGGAAATGGGTTAAGACCCAGGACAATTGGATATATTGGAACAGAAGCTTTGGGAATAAAAGAGTAACCTCCATACGATTGATCACTTTGTCTGCATTCAACACATTCCCTGATTTATCCAATCTGTCCACCAGGGACAACCACCACCAGTTGGGGAAATCGATCATTAGGTTCAAAATACAAGATTCAGCACACAAGGGACTTCCCTGGCAGTCCAGTGGTTAAGACTTTGCCTTCTAATGCAGGGGGTGAGGGTTCAATCCCTGGTCAGGGAGCTAAGATACCACATGCCTCATGGCCAAAAAACCAAAACATAAAACAGAAGCAGGGCTTCCCTGGTGGCGCAGTGGTTGAGAATCTGCCTGCTAATGCAGGGGACACGGGTTCGAGCCCTGGTCTGGGAGGATCCCACGTGCCGCGGAGCAGCTAGGCCCGTGAGCCACAACTACTGAGCCTGCGCGTCTGGCACCTGTGCTCTGCAACAAGAGAGGCCCGCGCACCGCGATGAAGAGTGGCCCCCGCTTGCCACAACTAGAGAAAGCCCTTGCACAGAAATGAAGACACAGCACAGCAAAAATAAATAAATTAATTAATAAACTCGTACCCCCAACATCTTAAAAAAAAAACAAAACAGAAGCAATTTTGTAACAAATTCAATAAAGACTTTAAAAATGGTCTACATCAAAAAAAACTTAAAAAAAAAAGATTCAACACATGAAAAATCTGTAAATAACCAGTTATTAAAGAATGATTATTACTACATCCATTAAAAATGTGTGGCTCATACTTAATAAAACTAACTCTGTTGCTTTTCTCCACTGGGCTTTGTTCTGCCTGTTGGTGACACTTGGTCAAGTTCCCACCTTCCCAGATACCAGCTCTTTAGATATTTGGAGTCAGTGACTATGCCCGCTCTCTTTTGCAGCCCAAACACCTCACTTCCTTGATCTGCTCCTCATGCAGTTGTTTCCAGTCTTGCTGCTATCCTGGAGTCCCTTCTTTGGGGGTAGTTATATCTATTTCTGTCAATCTTAGAGCACATCTTCTTTAGCACCTTTTATCCAAGAAAAAAAAAAATTGTTGCATGGATGAATCCAGAGAGTACTCTTAGAAGCCATGGCTTGCAGAGAACCATGGGATGAACATACCTGAACCTTGGTGAGATTTTCTAGGTGTTTCTACATCTCAGGAGAGACACCATATTTCATCTCTGGTTTGACCCAAAAGCCCATGTGAGAAAGTTTACTTGAAGCCAGAACCACCTTAAGCTAACAGGGCTGACACAAGCTTTACAGAGACAGACCTAGACCTCTTGCTTGGATGGTAGCAGCACTGAATGGAAGACCAGAGGGAAGGTGGACAGGGTTGGAGGAAAAGAGGAAAGAAAGAAGGGAGAGGAAAAGGAAGAAAGGAAGAAAGAGAGGGAGGAAAGAGATCCTATTTTTTTCTCAAGTGTCTTCCACATTTTGAAGACTCACAGGATGATTCTGAAGCTGGAGGTCTTTAAGTCATTCCATTATTCACTGTACAGGCTTCTACTGATTGACTCTACTGAATCAAGTATTGCACTAATCATCAAGGATACAGAGATAAAAAATTCAATTCCTGCTTTAGGATCTCAACATCGGTATAGAAAATGCACAGGCAAATAACATTATGGTAAATAAAATAGTAACCCACACACTAGTGGGCATGAAGCAATTACATGATACTGAACTGCTTCTGTTGCTTTAGACAGGGTTGAATGGTGTTATCCAAGAAGTGAGTCTCCTTTACCCTACCCCATCCTCAGACAGCCAGGGTCTCCCATAGTGGGGTCTCCCATAGCTTGGGGTCTGTTAGGAGACATTGCAAAGTTTGTGATACTTGCAGCCACCTCAGGCATAGGTAATGAGCGTGGGACAAACATACATCCTGGTTTATCCAGGACAGACTTCATTTACACCTGCTTTCCCAGTGTAATTCTTGATAGTGCACACTTTCACTCTCAAATACATCTCAATCTGGATGATAAATTATATGGTCACCCTAGTGATAAAACTTCAGGAGCCAGACGCCTGGGTTAAATTCCAGCTCTCTGCTTGTTAGCTACTCTCTTAGGAATCCCTTAGCTTCTATGTGTCTGTCTCCGCATCTACAAAGTGAGGCCAATATAACCTGCCTCACGTGGGCTGTCGTGAGGATTCAATGAGTTAAAATATGCAAAGCCTTAGAGCAGAGCGAGCGTACCTGCCCAGATGTAGAGCTCTTGCCCTCTCCTTGATTTCCATGGAACACAGAACGCCTAAGGTACACAGGCATTTCTGTGTCTGGTGGTTTTATTGAAGACCTGGGGAGTTGGGGTTAGACATCAGGGTGCAGAGATGTAGAGCCCAGTGTTCCTTGGAGTCCCTGTCCCCTCCGCTGGCCCCATGACTGTTCCAGACTCCATTCATGGCTTCTTTCTTTCTCCGCCTCTCCGGTAATGTGATGCTAGGCTGAAGGGTCCTGCACCTGGCCAGGGAACAGTTTTCTGCTTTAAAGGGGAAGCCCTGGATTTTTCTGTGGTCCTGGGGAGAAATATTAAGAACTTCTCCTGTGTACCTCCTCAGGAGGGGTGCTGGAAAAAATACAGGACACCCAGTGAGTTTGAATTTCAGATGAACAACAAATTCCTTTTTTTTTATTATAAATAATCCCCCCAAATGTCATGGAGCATACTTACACTAAAAAGACACTTGTTGTTTATCTCAAATTAAAATTTAACTGGGCTTCCTATATTTTTTCAGGTATACCTTGGGGAGATTGCAATTTTTGTTCCAGACCATCACAATAAAGTGAGTATCACAATAAAACGAGTCACATGAAGTTTTTGAATTCCTAGTGCAACTGAAAGTTATGTTTACACGATAGTGTAGTCTATTAGGCATGCAATAGCTTTATGGCTAACAAACAATGTATATACCTTGATTAAAAAATACTTTATGGCTAAAAAATGCTAACCATTATCTGAGCCTTCAGGAGTTGTAGTCCTTTTGCTGGTGGACAGTCTTGCAATATTTCAAACTCTCCACCAGGTGCCCACACTCATAAGAATATCAATAACTTTCCAAGTGCAAGGGTCTTATTTCATTTCTTAAGCAACCACATGGCATTTTTATACTGAGAACTGTCTGCCCCTCCCCTCCACGGCCTCATGTCATGCCAATGTCTCAGCAAGGTCTTGAAATCTTGAAAGGTCAGAGCCCTCCAATCTGTGCTGATTTGGGTCACCATTTCCTTGAGATTTCCTTTGCCTCTTCTTTGATTAAAGCTGTGTTTGCCTCGCCTCCCGCTTTTTAAGCAATTACACTAATTAAGCTAATTTTTCTTTGTTCTCTCTTTGCAATTTGCATAAATGGCAAATTTATATATAGTGTCCTTAATTCTCCTTTAACTGCTCTGTAATTAACAGGATGCTCAGGCTAAATATAAATAAGTGCAGAAGGAAAAACAGCCTTCTGCTGAAATACCGATAAAGGCTGGGAGAAAAGAAAAGCAGAGAGGAGAAAACAGTTCTAAGCCCTGCTCTAAACTCATTATGCCTGATTGGGTCACAATTGGAGGAGACTAGCTAAGGGTCAGCGGCTGCAAGAGTGTCTTTCTGAGAGCCCTGCCACCTGGAGCAATTTCAGGATAGAATTCGGGCTATTTGCTTGCAGTAATAATACTGCACCATTTTTCAAGGGAGTAGAGCAGCTTGGCATGAGGGAGACAGTGGTATGACAGTCAGTGGGGCTCAGTCTGAGGCCCTGCTCTAATTCCGACCAGTTGAGTCACCTTGGGCTAAGGAACAACAAAACCCAATACCTGGGCTTCAGGTGCTTTCCAGGCAACACGTACTATAACACTCAGTAACCCCATAATCCCATTATTTCCCAGATATAAAAATATTCCCACGATGGAGATGTGCTTAAAATATACTCCTAAATCAAGACGAAGTCTTTCTTCTACAAATGCACACTCATATATTGACACAGGGCTTATGCGATAGTCCTTTGGGAATCAGCTTGGTGTAGTGATTAAAACAGTGGTTCTTGGGGGCTGGTCTCAATTCTACCTCTAGCTTTAGCTCCGTGACCTTGGAAAAATTGCTCAACGTGTCCAAGTCCAAGTTCTCTTTTCTGCGGAGTGGCATACAACACACTTGTGAGGCTGTTGGCAAGATTACAGAAGCAGCATTAAAGTATCAATACTTAGCACCGTGCCTGATGCCAGCAAGCCCTCAATACCGTTTAGCGTTCATATTTGTCAGGTCACATGTTTCAGTTGGCATTGGTTTCAGGTGAACATCATTGGTTTCAGAAATTGGTTTCAGAAATATGGTTTCAGAAATACAGGGTCTCAAGACCTAGAAACTTGGGTGGTCCAACCAAGGAACCATGGGAAGACCTGTCTAAGAACAGAACTGTCCTCTCCTCCAAATCTTGGAGCTGTGATCATAGTCATTGTAACAATATCAATGCCTCATTTGTGTGTATATTTCCTGAAAAGTCTACAGAGTCCACTCTGTGACAGGGCACACAGAGGGATGAATGAGACAGTCCTCAAGGTGGGGAGATAGACAGGTTTTAAACAGTCAATTCCGAAAGGGTGAGCGAGAGCCGTGCTGGTCTCACGTGTTGGGGAGTCAGGGTCCCTGCGGGGACCAGAGGATCCAAAGAAGGTTGTGTTCATACCATGTGTTCACACCATTTCTATGTGGGGAAATCGCTTAGGACTTCTCTTCCCCCAATTTTTTATCTGTGTTTTTTTAAAATTGATGTTTTGTATACAAGTATCCCCTACTTTTCGAGAGTTCGCTTTATGGCACTTTGTTATTAAGGAAAACTCACATTAGTACCTGTCTTTGATAACCAAAAGAAATCAAAAATAGCATTCAGCGTTTGCTTTGCAGTAGCCATTATAGAGGGAGTGAGCACCCAGAGAAGTGAGAGCTGCTTCCCTGGGAACCACACTCAGCATCTCAGCATGGAGCCACCATAGCTTTGAACTGTGTCTATGAGCATCTGTGCTTTATCTTCATTTATTTTGTGCATCCATGAGCAAGATGTGTCCTAAGGTAATTGCTTCTTTGCTTTGCACCACTTTGGCTTACAAAAGGTTTCTGGTAGTGGGGGATACCTGTGTTGTTATATTATATATTAGAATATGCATATAATTTGTAAATAAGTAATACATATGCAGAGGAGTGTGTGCTCAAAAGGTTTTTACTGAGATCAAAGGATACAATGGAGAATCAGCAAAGGGAAGATCAGAGAAAAGAGGGTTAAGTGAGGAAGGTTTCCTGAAAGAGAAGCTTGGAAGCTGTAAGCTCCATGAAGGTAGGGGCTGCTTCTCTCCTGTCCCTTGTTACGTCTGCAGCATATAGAAGAATGTCTGGCACACAGGGACACTCAGGATCTGCTGAATGAGTGGGTGAGGTAAGGGGGTAGGAGGGGAGAGGAGATGCCCCCTGAATTGCCCATGAATTATGGACTGAATGCTTGTGTTCCCCCAACTTTATAAGTTGAAGCCCTAACCCCCAAGGTGGTGCTATTTGGAGGTGGGACCTTAGACAGGTAATTGGGTTAGGTGAGGTCATGAGGAGGGGACCCCCACAATGAGATTAGTGCCCTTGTAAGAAGAGAAAGAGGCAGCAGAGCTCACACTCTGTCTCTCTACACTGAGGGAAGGCCACGTGAGGATACAATGAGCAGGTGGCTGTCTGAACTCCAGGAAGAGGGTCCTCACCTGAACCCGACCATGTTGGTGGCACCCTGATCTCACAACCTCCAGATCTGTGCTTAACTCACCCACTCTATTGTATTTTGTTATGGCAGCTGAGCTAAGAAACCATGGTTACACAACCTGTAACATGGTCATGACCTGTGTGATTTCTGAAATCAGAGAAGGAAGAGACATGTCCCAGGAGGGGGAAGGTCATGGGCTAAAGTGCATAGGCTGGAGACCGCCCGTGTGTTTGGGGGGCCACAGCAGCTTCCATAAAGTGGGAGGCAAGAATGAGGGTGATGACATGGACAGCTCCACTCTGACTTGGGCTAGAATCCCACCTTGGCTTTTAGCAAGAGACTTGGGCTCTCTAAAAATCATAATAATGTCTGGTTGCTCAGTAAAATGGGATTAATAGTAGTTCATGGTGTATTTATGAGAAACAAGATAATGTATGTAAAGTGCCCTCTGTGCCCAGCATGGTGTTTGGCACAAGAAAGTCTCCCAATAAACCCTATTGGGACTTCCTTGGTGGTCCAGTGGCTAAGAATCCGCCTTCCAATGCAAGGGACATGGGTTCGATCCCTGGTTGGGGAAATAAGATCCCACATGTCACGGGGCATCTAAGCCCACGTGGTGCAACTAGAGAGAAGCTTGCGCGCTGCAACAAAGAGCCCACATGCCTCAAAGAAGATCCCGTGCGCCACAACTAAGACCCGATGCAGCCAAATAAATAAATAAATATTTTTAAAAAAACAACTTTATTGATTGGCTGAGGCCCCTTTAATCAGATGGTCAGCAGGGCATCGTTTAGAAGACTAGAATCATGGCTGGCATCAGTTAGCAGAAATTGTTCTCCATGAGCGGATGTTTCCAAGGATCATTGAGAGTCTCAGAGATACTTCCTTATTTTCTGCCTGCTAGAATTCAAAGATCCCTTGTTTCAACATTACATCACTGGAGAAGTACTCAAAGACTCAATTATAAAAAATTTAAAAATTTTTAAATCCCAAAAGAGTTTTTTCATTTTGGTTGGGAGAAATATTTTCAATAATTTGGGGGGATGGGGGGAATCTCTTCTACCAAGTTGTTTTGTGATAAATATTTTAATGGTGTCAGGAGGGAAATGCCTTTTCTGCTGAATGTAGCTCATTACAGGCCCCTCAAAGGAAGCCTTTGTTAGCATCCCCCGTAGCTGATGAGTGCTACTTTAGCATGATGTGAGGGAAAGAATACAGATTTTGTCTGAATTCCAGGCCTATTTCAAATCCTGGTCATCCTTTGTGTGACCTTGAAAAAGTCAGTTAAACTCTTAGTTCAGTTTCTTCTTCTGTAAATGAGACTAGAAATACTTCCTACATAGTTTTGTTGAGAAGGTAAGATAGGATAATGTATGCGAAGCTTCTACAGAGTAAGTGGTCACTAAATGTTATTTCTCTCATTGGAGTAAAAGTTTGATTCTTTAGGATCCCAATTTACGCAATAGTTTTCTCAAAAGGCCAGCTAATCCCAAGAGACACCCAAGGAAATACCTCTTGATATTTGGTTCAGTATCATAACCATCACTTTTCCCTGTTAAGAGATGAAGTACTCACACTGTATTAGACAGCTTTGCCGAGTGACAAACGACCCCCGAATCTCAGCTGCAGATGTTGATTTCTGGATCGCGTCCTGTTGGAAGTTGAGGTTTGTTTGACTGGCTGTGTATCTATCCTTGAGACTGAGGAGAAGAGCAGGGAAGTCAAATCAGATGTTGGGGGAGATCATGGAGAGAACATGACCACCATACGCCCTGCAAGCTGGCACAGGGCAATTGGAGGCTCCTCACCCATCCCCTGTCCTTGGAATGTATTCTCTGTCCCCTGTTCCCACAGTGGAAGCTGTTCCAAAGAGAACATGAGCTGCCTTGGGAGAATATGTGTGGTTGACATCATCTGGATGGTGTACGTGACTGAACCCCGTTAAGGCCTCTCTATGAACACTTTTTTCCTTTTTTTAAAAAAAATTTATTTATTTTTATTTTTGGCTGCATTGGGTCTTCATTGCTGCATGTGAGCTTTCTCTAGTTGCGGTGAGAGGGGGCTACTCTTCATTGCAGTGCACAGGCTTCTCATTGCCGTGGCTTCTCTTGTTGCAGAGCACGGGCTCTAGGTGCACGGGCTTCAGTAGTTGTGGCTCACAGGCTCTAGAGCACAGGCTCAGTAGTTGTGGCACACGGGCTTGGTTGCTCCGTGGCATGTGGGATCTTCCCAGAGCAGGGCTCAAACCCGTGTCCCCAGCATTGGCAGGTGGATTCTTAACCACTGTGTCACCAGGGAAGCCCTCTATAAACTCTTAAGATTTGGGATTTCCCAAAATGTTCAGTGGGACGTTATTAGTGTTTCCTAAGCTGATTGGAGAGCAAGATCTCCCCTCTTCCTTCTTACCTGATCATCTGTTACTTGGAACACACTCTGGGAAACACTAATTTACAGCACATAATTTAAGTTTTAAAAGAACCAGTGAGGTGCAGAAATCCCCCATTAACTAGGCAGAGAGCCAGCTGGTGGGGGTGGTCAGCGGTGGATTCACAGGGCCAGAGATGAACATGAGTGGTTCCTTCTGAGCACAACCCATGATGCTGGGCCTCAGAGCAGTGACAGCAGGGAAGTCAGGTGGGAAAAGACAAAGCCTGCATAGTGGAGATCAGACCCGATAACAGCAGCTCTGTGTCTGGCTCAAAGAGTGTGGCCAACACATGTATGTTGAATGACTAAATAAATGAATGGAGTGCAGGATCAATGGTGGGAACTAGGGTAGGATAGGTTTGGCAGAGGGAAACAATAAATGCAAGTTGGGGACCCGGAGGAACAGAATTGAGATATGAGGGTCTCTTGGACCCTCACCTCACCTATTCCTACTCTAGCCATGGCTTCCCCAGCTTCTCACAAGTGTGACTGGGCAGCACCTCACCTGAGGCACCTGCCACCTGTCTCTTTCCTTATGTCCTGGACTTCTCTGACCCCAGGGTGGAATCTCTGGGCACTCATGCGTGTGCCACTTCTGAGATGCTTTCTACGGTCTTCCACAATTGGAGCACCAGTTGCCCTGAGTGGCCATCTTGCATCTGTGTTCAGCTCCTCTCAGCTGGAACACAGCTTTGCGTGGGCTCTCCCTCTTCCCCGCCCCCTCTGTTTCTGGCCCTGTGTCCCTGCTTGCATTATATATAAGCCACTTACCCATCAGTCTTTGTCTCAGGATCTGCTTTCAAGGAATCCTGGGCTTAGACACAAGATGACCAGTGGCTGAGCTCACCGTCTGGGACAAGTCGGGGCAGGCCCTGCACAGACAAAGGCAGGAAAGCATCATGGTCAAGTACATGGCTCTGGCCTGGGACTGCCTGGGTTTATATCCCTACAGAGTTGTGGTGACTATTAAACATGTTAATGAGATCAGTGACATAGACAGAGTGCTTTGTAAGCATTTAGCTGGGTCCAGCTGGGGTAAGGGGCCAAGGGTGGGTGAGACAGTAAGATGGATATTAGCGGCTATATTTTAGCCACACAGATGCTGAGATTCAGAGAGGTGGAGCAGCTATCCCACACATGTGACCAGCTGCTAAGGGGCCAATCTGGGAACCCCAGGTCCACGTGACACCAACACATGTGCTCCTCAGACTCCCTGCCTGACTTCTGCAGATTTCTGGTCCTTGGGGGCCTGACCTCAGGTGACTTCTCCTTGGCCTCTTCTCAAGAGCTTGTGGGATGTGCTTTGTTGGTGCATTTCCACACCATCTGGTGATTTCCCAGAACAACCTTCCTGCCAACCCACCCCTGGGGGTGATGTTGAGCCTGAGACTCGATGATGCTGATCTTCCTCCTAAGCTGGCTTTTGCCTAACACACTCCCTGTTTGGTCGGGTTTCTTCCTGCTGACTCTTGCTGTCATCTCTCCAAATCGTGGTCTCCAGTATGGCTGAGTATTGTCAGCATGAGAGCCAGTCATCAAGGCCACCTGGGGTTGAGTTCCAACTGTGCCAGTTCCTGGCTGTGAACCTGAGCGAGTTACTCAGTCCCCGGGTCGAGCTGCATTAACTCGTCCATGTAATGAGTGTACTGTGATCTGCAGAGAGGGTCCCTTGTGAGACTAGGGGTGACCTGTGTCCAGTTCCTAGCATGGTACCTCCAGGGACACAGTGGATAGTCAGGATGTTAGTTCCATGACCTTCTCCCCACACCTTGTACATAGATGTCCCCCAGTATCCCTGAATGATCAATTTCTTCACCTCATGACCTTCCCAATGCATGCCAGAGACCAGTTTTTTTTTTTGTTTTTTTTTTCTTGCCTGGCTGGGGACTTACTACAGCTGTGGTTGTTTTAAGACACCCTTTTGGATCGACTCTGGAACCTCTTTGAAGGTGTCCCAGAGCCCCACCACTGACCCCTCCTTTGGCAAGAGTCCTGTGTCCAGTGAAAACTCTTCTTTCAGCTCAATACAATGATACCAACAAAGTCCCTGGCTGTGCCCTCGACAACGGGATGAAGGTGCAGGGGTGGGGGGCAAAACCTGGTTATGTGGACAAATGGCACCAGGGTTCTGGATGGAGAGAACCCCCCTTGGGGCTACCCTGACTTCTCTCGCTAGTGCCCTCTGCTGTCCTGTGTGTCCTACCTCTGCTTCTCTGCTTGAGGGCTTTTTCTGACCTCACATGAGCCACCCAGCCTGCCTGTCACTGGGCAGCCCCAAAGTGCAAGGCATTTAATGCCTCCCATGGGAAACTCCCAACCAATGGGAAGGAGAATCCACAGATAAATACTGCAGCTTTGCCGTCAGCCCTCAGTGGGTCAATTCTCAAGTTCAATCCATGAGGTTCTTCAGAGGGTCCTCTGCGGGACAGGGCTCCAGCTATAAACACACACTGCTGTTGACCTTTCTCCTCTTACTTTCTCACTTTTCCCATTCCTCACAAATGTTTCCTGCAGTCACCCTGCAGATAAACTGTCTTCCTCCTAGACCTTGTTCCAAGATCTCTTTGCAGGAAAATCCAAACCAAGATGCATGTAGAGTGGAAGGGCAAACAGAATCTGTGCAGTACAGCACAGAAGGGGGTCTGAGTTGTGAGGGAAACAGACATTCTAACCCAGTGTGTCAAGCTCAGCCTGAAAGCAAGCCCAGAAATAATGGGAAGACCTAAAGGGGGGAGCCCCGCCTTGGGGTGGGCGTGGCCAGGGAAGTCTTCCTGGAGAACATCTGAGTCCCATCTTCTTTCAGAAAGAAGTTGTCATTCTCAAGACTGAAAATCTTGTGGTGCCTGAAGGTGAGAATTCTGTTCCCCACCTCGTCTCAGCGGGTGAGGAGCTGGTTGGCAGACCATTTGCAATCCTTCACTCCTCCTGCTATTTTATTTATTTATTATTATTATTTTTTTTTTTTGCGGTACGCGGGCCTCTCACTGTTGTGGCCTCTCCCGTTGCAGAGCACAGGCTCTGGACGCGCAGGCTCAGCGGCCATGATTCACGGGCCCAGCCGCTCCGTGGCATGTGGGATCTTCCCGGACCGGGGCACGAACCCGCGTCCCCCGCACTGGCAGACGGACTCTCAACCACTGCGCCACCAGGGAAGCCCCCTCCTGCTATTTTGAAAGGCTCTTATATGCGGGAAAATATCCTCTCTGGGGAGCCCTTGCCCTTTCATGGTTTCCCAGACACCTCCTCAACAGGGTACCCAAAAGCCTGCTGTAACCCATTGAGATTCCAAAAGGAAGCGGATGTAAATGGAGGGTTGGAGTGAAAAGACCGTGTTTATCATCGCTCTCGGGCACCTTGGCAATCTTCACCGGAGGAATTTCAGCACCACGTTCAGGGACTGCCAGAAAATGGGAGCGATTTCTCACCTGAGTGGCAGACACCTCTGTTGAATAGGGAAAGGCTCGTCATGGTGAATTGGAAGCTGATGCGTTCAAGGGCAACTGCCCTAACTGGTTCTCTGATGCTTCTCTCTTAATAACCTCAGTTCTGACTGAGTGTGACCCGTGTGATCTTAGAGATAAGGGAGCTTAGAAGAAGAGAGGATTTGGGGCCTGTGGTTCAAATCTCTCATTCATAGTGGGAAACTGAGGTCAGAATGGGGAAATGACAGGCCCCGGGTCACATAACGTGTGAGTAACAGACCAGAGCCCAGTTCGCGATTTCCAACCCCAAAGGCAAAAGAGCAGGGGTGGTAGATAAGTTTTTAAGCTCTGGCCTGATTTGTTTCCCTCCAGAAGCCTTCAGACATTCTGCTGGATTCTAATATCCTCAAGGGCGGAGATCCCAAAGGCCAGTCTCGCAAAAAATATGACTGTAAATCAATGACATTTCACACACGTTTACTGAAGGTCAGTCATAAACATGGCTGTGTGCTACATGCTTGATAGAGAAAGGTATAAAAAAACAAAAGCAGGGGAATTCCCTGATGGTCCAGTGGTTAGGGCTCCACACTTCCACGGCAAGGGGCACGGGTTCGATCCCTGGTCAGGGAACTAAGATCCTGCATACCACGTGGTGTGGCCATCAATCAATCAATAAATAAATAAACAAAAATTAAAAATTGGGCTCTGGGGCTTCCCTGGTGGCGCAGTGGTTGAGAGTCCACCTGCCAATGCAGGGGATGCGGGTTTGTGCCCCGGTCCGGGAAGATCCCACATGCCGCGGAGCGGCTGGGCCCGTGAGCCATGGCCGCTGAGCATGCGCGTCCGGAGCCTGTGCTCCGCAACAGGAGGGGCCACAACAGTGAGAGGCCCGCGTACCGCAGAAAAAAAAAAAAAAAAAATTAAGCCCTGTTCTCAAGATTTCACCATTTGTCAGGAGACATAGACTTGTAAACAACTGGTTATTATACATCGTGAAAAACCAGCCAGAGATGATGGTTCAGGACAGAGGAGAAAATCACAAGGGTCTTCAAAATCATCATCACTGTACTGGGTTGAATAGGGTTTTGCACAAAAAGTCATGTCCACCCAGAACCTCAGGATGTGACCTTATTGGGGAGCATGGCCCTGGAGTTTGAGCTTTCCGGACTTCAGAACTATGAGAGAATACCTTTTGTTGTTTTAAGCCACCCTTTTGTGAATTTTGTTATGGCGGACCTAGGAAAGTGAGATAGGCAGGCATCAAGCCAAGAGGGTTGGTTTTATCATGAAGGCTACGGGGAGCAGATGAAGGGCAGGTTCTGTCTTTGATGTAAGGCTGCCTCATCTTTCTATGCCTTTTTTCTGCCTTTCTCCCCACCACTCAGGCTCCACAGCCTCCAGGGCACCCCTCTCCATAACATACCTGTATCATGAACCTGCTGTACAAATCTCCCACCTACAGAAGACAGGCCAGGCCCACCCACCATCCAGGAGGGTGTCCTGCCTGCACTCTCTTCCTAGCCCTCCTACCTCACCCATCCTCTGAAAGGAGAATGGATATATTGAGCAACTACATCTCATGTAACTCAATCTATCAATAACTCTGTGAAACGTGACTTCATTTTATAGATGAGGATCTGTCAGCTTCCATATTCCCTCTAACACATCTCAGGAATCTCCTCTTGGTTTACTTGACTGACAACAAATTTTCCTACCAATGACTGACTGTACTCTAGGTGTGAAAGGCTGGCTATGCCTTAATTTTCACCTTTCCTAGGTGACATTCACCTTCCAACAGGGGAGGCTGGAAATGCAGTGCTTCAGTCCGCTGGTTCCCTGCACTGGTTCTCAACCCTGGCTGTGTACTGCAATTACCTTTGTTACGAGGTGAGAAAGTTCCACTCCAGAGACTCTAGTTTAGTAGAGCTGGATGGGCTCTATCAGCTGTACTTTTAAAAAAACTCTGTAAGAATTCTGAGTCTCACTAATGGTTGTAAAGTGCTTCACCTCTTAAGAGTTCAAGCGCTGGGACAGGCTACATTTGGGGTTGAAAATTTTTGAAGTAGATGGGACTCAGAAACATTGAAACCGTGCTGTTTCAACCTGCTGTCCAAATGCACCATGGCAATAGCAGTAATATTTCAAACAGGTACCAATTATTAAACTTCCACCAGGGCCAGACGCTGTGCTTGGTTCCTTAAACATGTCTCTAATCCTCACAGTGGCCACAGGATGCGGTTTATTTCCATTTTATGAAGAACTGAGGTTTGGAAAGCTCCCGTGCTCCATGTCAAAGCTGGCTCTCATTGCAGTACAGATTACTGCCTGTGCATAACCCCACACTTTCCTCACTCTGGCTTCAGCAGGTGTTTTCCCACCACCCCTAGAATCTAGCATAGCCTTCACAGCCATTCTTTGCCTCCTGTCCCCTCCCAGGGACAAAGCTGCTTACAAATGTGCTCAGAACTGGAGAACAGACAATTCAATCTGAGTAAAGCCCTTGGCTCCTACCAAGCCGACTTACATAAATGCCCTTTTCTGGGTCTGGAAATCCTTCGGGTTTTTTCTCCACTATGAACATCTTTCTTTTCACACAATTACTCAAAATCCATCTCTTTAATCTGTTCTTCCCAGACCTTCCCTCATCTTTAGAGTTTCTCCCCATTCGTCAGCCTGTATTAAACATCATCCATGCCTAGCTGAATGATTTATAATACATTCACAAGATGCAACAAGCTTACACATATTATATCTCATAGAACCCTTACAATAACTCCCCAGGATGGTACTATTATCCCCAGTTTTCTGAGGTCCAAGAAGCTAAACCGTGACTTGGTCAAAGTCCTGTATTTAGTGATGAGAAGAAAGGGGGTTAGAACACAATATTGTCTCTCCCCAAATCTGATACAGTGTCCGTGACCCACACTAAAGAGTTGCCCAAATGCTAGTATCAGAGTAAGACCTGCAGTTATATACTCCAGGAAAAAATCAACATCTTGGGGTATTTACATACTTAGTCAACTTTTCCTGGCTGTCCACATGCAGTGGGCCCACTCTTCAATCAAGGGACACCTAGTGGATGCCCACTAAATGCCCAGCGCTATTCTAGGTACTAAAAACATCAAGGCAAATAAGATCCATTCACTGGACTCAAGGTCTGGCAACCTACTGGGTGACAGGCAACACAGAGAGAGTACAGGGACATGGGTACAGTGACAGAGACAGGCACACATTGTGGGAGCCGCGAGAACTGGCTTCAAGGGATCAAGGGAGGCTTCAAGACAAGATGGCCCCAGGTGAGGTTCTTTAAGGATGGTTAAGAATTAACTGACAAAAAAAAAAAAAAAAGAATTAACTGACAGAGATTGAAGAAGAGTCCACATGGAAGGGACAATATGGCAAAGGCTTGGAGTCAAGAAGTAGGGCTATGTGACTGAGTGGGCGTGTATATGTGTCCACGCACATAGGCGTGTGTACATGTGTGTGAACACGTCTGTTCATGTGTGGTATAGCAACAAATAGCTCCCCATGGCCTGAGGATTGAGTATAAGGCAGTGAGGAGATAGGGGATCTTCTTCAGAGGATCTTCTTTCTGGCCCTTGTTATGTTGTTTGGACTTCATCCAGGTTGTCATGGGGAATTAGGATACAATGGAGAGACGGGCATTTTACTGTATTATTTTTTATCGTAGAAATTTTCAAATATGGAAAAAATTATAGATAGTATTGTTACGACAAGTAACCACGGACCCACCACTGAGAATCAACAGAGGTTAATATTTTGTCCTATTTGCCTTAAAGCTTTTTAAAAAATGTGAAGGCATCAAAAGTAGAGTTGAGGTTCTCTTCTTACAGCTTCTGATCGCTGCCCCTCCCCAAGGGCACATACTGTCATCAACTTGCTGTGGGGATGAACTTTCCTGGGCCTGCTTCAAGCATTGTGCAAGTTTCCATATACATTGCCTTGTGTGTTTTTGCAGGTTACATAAATGGTAATATGCTGTATGCTACATTTTGTTACAAACACAAATATGACTATATTCATTGATATTTTCTATAATAAGCAATGGTGGGGTTTTGGGGGGTTTTGGTCTTATTAAAGAAATCCTGCTAACCCATATATCATAATATTTTCCTATTATTTTTTACAAGTTTTACATTTTGCTTTAATTCATGGTAAATTTGCTTTTGTGTAAGGAAGGAATTAATGATGTGAGGTCGAAATCTAATTTTATTGCCTTCCATATGTTAATCAATTGCTCAGTATTATTAATTGAACAGTCCTTTCTTGTCCACTGATTTGTAATTCCAGTTTACTTTAAAAGTTGCAATATCTAAGTGACTTTATTTCTGGGATTTGCTTTCTCTTTCATTGATCTACATGGAAGGTCGTTTGCAAAAACAGCTGCAACTATTGTAGTGGAAGCCAGCTAGGAGAAGGGTAGGAAGGGCTGACGTGTCAGCCAACAGTGTTTGACAAATTGTTTTGCTCCTTAATCCATTACGGTAGAATTTGATAATCGATTTTTCTAATATTTTTCCATTTGTTTTTTTCTGTGAGTGTTTATAGAAGGGTGTGTGTGTGTGTTTGTGTGTATGTGTTTAAATACCTTGCTGGAATCAATTTGCTAATATTAGGATGTTTGCATCTTTGTTCAAAAATGATATTGCCAATAATTTTATTGTCCACTCTTATCTTCATCTATTTGTTATCAAGTCTAGACCGGCCCCATGATTTGAGTCTTGCAGTATCCACCAACAGTGGTCTCAGTTTCAACTAGACATTTAGGTTCTAGGGCTGAGTCCACAGGCCACACCTGGCACCAGGTGACATTGAAGGCTGCGGGTCATACACACCTGTCAGCAGGACATCTCTCTTGGGTGGGAGTCTTCGCAGCAGCTGACACAGCAGTTACTGGCTATTCTCAAATCACCCAAGGGACAGCTCAGGTGAAGGGAGAGAAACCACCTGGGTGGATTTAGGAGCCATCACCTGAAATAAGAACCAACAAAGTTGTAACAACTCCGTAGCCATAGCTTCTATATCCCCATAAAGGACAAACCCAGTTACAGATTGCCCCACACAGGAAGCTCAAATTACAGCATCCTGCCAGGCATTTATAGCCCATCGTCCTCCATAGTCCTCCCAGGAATGATGCATTTCATCAGTCATGGAGTTTTGTTTTTTCTTCCCTAACTGTAAGTTACATTGCCTGGAAACAGTGCTCACATTTCACCTTTAGCAGGATTTCAGGGTTAACACCCGGTCAAATTTGTCCTTCTAGAAAGAAAAGGTTTTTCTTAGCCCTTTTCTCTCAGCTAGTTTCCCTCTTTCTAGTCTCTAGAAGAGCTTGCATAACGTAAGAATTGTTCATTCTTAGGTTTGGTAAAACTTGGAATTATCTTGTACTGTTGCTTTTTTTGGAAGTGTAGGCAGATTTTTGACCACAAATTTAATTTACTGAATGGTCAATTCAGGTCTTTCCATCTCTTCTTGAGTCAAGTTTGGTAATTTTTATTTTTATGAAAATATTAATCTCATCTCAGTTATTAAAATTATTGTCATAATACTCTTCACAGCATTGTTTAATGATTGCTAAAATGCCTCTGAAACTGCAGCTATGTTCCCTTTGTTGTTATAAATATTGCTTATTTGTGTTTTCTCTTTTTTGTAGAGCAATCTTGTCAGACAGCTATTTTATGGATCTCTTCAATGAGCTACCTTTCCAAAAATAAATATCTTTACAGCGTCCTTATTTTCTATTTAATTGCTTTTTTATTTTACCTTGATTATCTTTTAAAGTTTCTTTCAGTTTATTCTATGGTTCTTTACTTTTAGTTTGTGTATTAAATATGTAGCTTCTTAAGATTTAATTTTTTCCAATACATACATTTAAGACAATATATTTCCCTCTAAGTATCCTTTAAATTGCATTACTCATGTTTTAATATGTAATTTTATCACTCACTTCTAGACTTCCATTACGAGTTCTGCTTTAATTCATGAACTATTAATTGTGCTTTTCAATTTCTAAGCATATGCTGTGTTTCTTTGCACAGTTTCACTCCGGCAAGGTGGTGGCTCTCTATTCTCCTTACAGCAATAAAGCAGAAGGTTCCCAGAAAAAAAAATTATGGTGGAGGTAATAAACATATCAGGTTTATCTCACAGAAAAAAGATAGGAATAACTCTGCTAGATCAAGTATACAACTGCACAGAATAGTGTTTACTTACAGCTGAGTTTAACCTTTTTTTTTTTTTGCGGTACGTGGGCCTCTCACTGTTGTGGCCTCTCCTGTTGCGGAGCACAGGCTCCGGATGCACAGGCTCAGCGGCCATGGCTCATGGGACTAGCCGCTCCGCGGCACGTGGGATCCTCCCGGACCGGGGCACGAACCCGTGTCCCCTGCATCGGCAGGCGGACTCTGAACCACTGCGCCACCAGGGAAGCCCTAACCTTATTTTTTTATGGGTATGTTGTCATTCAATGTATGCAAGAAATGTGCTTGGGACTGAGGAGATAAGAAATCAAATGCAGAAAGAATTCTGTGATAGGGACCAGCAGAGAGTCTACAGGGTGAGAAAAGGGGCACCTAACTCAGAGAGGGCTGAGAAATGAGGCTCCTAGAAGGGGAAGAAGCAGGTCAGCCAAGTGGTGGAGAATACTTCTCCAGGCCTGGGAACAGTCTAGACAAATGCATGGAGAATCACAGAGTAGGTAGACTTAGGTAAGACCCAAGAATGGCTCTAGCATTGAGTTACTTTTTAGCAATGCTTAGAAATAAGATGAGAAAAGCAACAGGACTTAGAGTAGGATAGGCTTCTTTTTTTTTTTTTCCTCCCCCTTTGGCTGCACCTCGCAGCTTATGGGATCTTAGTTTCCTGACCAGGGATGGAACCCACGCCCTCAGCAGCAACGACAGCACACTTTCGTAACCACTGGACCACCAGGAAATTCCCAGAATAGGCTTCTTAAGTGATGGTTTGGATGTTGAACTTCCCTTCTATCCATAGCCCTCTAGCCTCTCCAAGGATTCATGATGCTGCTTCCTTTGCTCTGAAGCCCAGGTGAGCAGTCCTTATCCTAACTTGCAAGGGAAAGTAAGAGCTAGCCAGTTTCCAAGCAACTCAAAATCGTTCAAACACTCTCACACCTCCACAAGTGGAGAACAGAAACAGCATAGCAGGGACTGAGTTCTCACCGCCTGCCGGGCGCTGTGCTGGGTGCCTTATAGCATTATTATCTCATTGAATTCCTCAAGAGTTGGAGTAAGTCCTGCTGCTATGCTTCGTGTTACAGATGAGCAAATTGAGTTTCAGGGTGCTAAGTACCTGCTCAAGGTTGCACAGCTGGAAGGTAACTGGAGGAGCATCGTCATTGGTTAGGCAGCCCGCAGTGTCGGCTGCAGGAGCTCCATTTAATAGTGTTTTATTGCTCTTTCCTGTTTTGCATTTATCATCCGCCAGTTTATACCCATGTGTGAGTAATTTAGGAAGAGGAAACAATTAGTTATTACTTAAAAAATAACATTTGTTTGGTAGAAACTCTTTCAAAGCCGAATATCAATCATGATGTTTCTTCCATTGAGCTTTAAGGTTCTTCCCTAGAGAATCTCCCCACTGTTCCTACTTCTACCCTTTGGGGCCATCCAAAGAGTCTGAATAGTATCGTATGTGTTTCAAGGAGCAGTGGGGATGGCAAAGAGGACACGGACTGAGGAGATATTAGAGAGACAACCTTGACAGAATGGTCCCCAATATGCTCTGTTTTCCGGATGGGTTTGCAGCTCACTGGAGGTGAGACAGATGCCCTGGACTCCCACCTGCCCCATCACCATGCCTGGCCCATCATGTATTACCTGCAGGTTTCTCCTGATGAAGATTAGTTCTGACTCCAATTTAAGCCAGAGGATGCCTCATTGCCTCTTTCTACGGGCTGCGTGGGCAGGGGTGGCAAAATAGGGTGTCACTCAGTAAAATTGGGTAATACAAACTAGGTGATACAGTTTTTTGAAAATGTGTCTCTCGTGAAGAATGCAAGATGTGGCAGCTTTCCTCCACGAGAATTAAGTTTGACAGTGCTGAGAAAGGAGATGGTTTTATTTTTTGGCTGGACTTTTTAGTGTCTTGGTGCTTTTAACGGATATAGATTTTTATTTTATTTTATTTTGTTGCCACCTTTGAAATCCTTGAAGACCGGTGTCCCCTGATCTGAATTTATTCAGCTTACCGTTTGTAATGAAACACCATTTAATTTTACCTCTACAAATGTATTCTACTTTTCCTGTTCTCTGGCTTTCTCGAAAGTTTGCAGAAATATTTGTCACTGGCCCCCCTAATAAGGTCCCAGATTAGGATGCACTTGTGGAATGAATGTCTTTATCATATAACTTCCCTGGCTTTCGGCACGTTCATGCATTTTTCGATTATGAACCGCCATGTGTATTCAGTAACGAAGATGGATAAAAGAGAGAATGTGAGCTGGTTAGCAGGGCCAGAGTCTGAGGAACTAAGAATATTTTCACTTAACTGAATTGGTAAAATTATGGACAATATTTTGCTTTCAGAAAAAGAGGGAGACCAAGCTCCAGTTTCTTGGGCATATACCATGACAGGAACTAATTTGCCTATGAGGTCAAAGTTACAAGGAATCTGTCCCATTTACTCTTTCCCTTTCTGGAGGCTCCATGACTGTGAAGACCCATTTCATGGGAGGCTGGAAGCAATCCTTCTGTAGTTTTGGCCCAGCTCGAACAGGATTACAGGGGCAAAATACACTCAGGAGAGGAAAAGTCAGAGGAGCTATGCAGTCACGTCCTGAGAAGAGGAAGACACCTGAAGTACCTAAGCAGTATTGATGCTCATGACCCCACCTCCACCCCCCAACCACACCCACCACCCAAATGTACCCGGGATTGCCTGAGAATTTCAGTGGCCCAGGGCAGCTGGTCAGGACTTGGCTAAAGGCTGAGCCTTTGTTCAGTCAAACTAGGAACAGGGTATGTACGCAGATGGGGTATGGAAGGGGAGGAAGGTTCCAGCCAATGGAGAGGGATGACAGCTGCTTTAGGAAAGGAAAATGTGATTAAATAAAAAGATACTTAATGAAGAAATTTAGGTCTGGGCATTGGTATATGTGATTTATTACTCTTTGTAATCTTAAATAGCCTTCAGAAATAATGCTTAAAAACAAACAAACAGGGCTTCCCTGGTGGCGCAGTGGTTGAGAGTCCGCCTGCCGATGCAGGGGACACAGGTTCGTGCCCCGGTCCGGGAGGATCCCACATGCCGCGGAGTGGCTGGGCCCGTGATCCATGGCCGCTGAGCCTGCGCGTCCAGAGCCTGTGCTCCGCAGCGGGAGAGGCCACAATGGTGAGAGGCCCGCGTACCGCAAAAAACAAACAAACAACCTTTCTCTTTCAGGTCTTAAGAATTGATTTGTGATTTGACAGAGGAGGAGGTAGTTTGGAGTGTGTGTGTGTGTATGTCTGTGCATGTGTGTTTGTGTGTGTGTGTGTTGGTTTGCTTTTTTGATGTTTATGTGGTGAAAAATGACTTACGTCTAGACTGAGGCAACCCAAGAGGTATAGCTAAATCCAGATTACAGCAATAGACAGGGCTCAGAAACCTTAAAAATGGCTCAGAATAAAGGTGGGCAATGCAAGTGTCATACACATGATTTCCTCACCCTGCAGTGCCCAACCTGGAGGATTCTGTTCCTAAAAACCTTCTTGGATGAGAATTTCAGGTTGACAAACTAGAGTTCTTAACAGGAAAGGATGAGAGTTGATACTAAATCAAGAAAACACAAGGGACTTTTGTACATCCTAAGTGAATAATAAGGAACACTGTACAATTGGTATCCATTTGCCATTTCTTATTCTTAAGTAATTTTTAAGGATTTTTCTTCCCTGAAGTTTCAAAGAGATGCTTGAAAATCCCTTATGAGATACAGGTTGAACAAGCACAGCTTATGAAGCAGTTAAAATGCACTTGTGGTTTGTTCTCCCACCACTTCTTTAAAATGTATTCAATGGGGCAATCTTCTCCTGCCCTTGGAAGAAAATAAGGTTAAGTCCAAGACCTTTCTGATAACTCTCTGATAACTCTCAGGTAATTGGCATTTCCATAGCCATTTTAAGTCTCAAAAATTAAGTGCCCAGTCAAAGGTATTAGCCAAAAGTCTACACAAGATTTGGTAGTGAATCTTCCTTCTCCCCCCGGCTCAGACTTTTTTAGGTTGGAAGCCCATGCAGGGAAAGGTGGGGAGTTTGGGACTGACTTCTCCATTCCTCTGTCTTGTGCTTTAACAATTTCCAAAACCACAGCTTCTCAGCAGCTTCTGACTGCTCCAGTATGGGAGGGGGGAAGAAGGTGAGGTAAGAGAATAGGATGGCATCTTTGGATGACACTATCGTCGGCTGCCCTAGCACCCCAGGACCTGGGAGGAGTATCGACATTTTGGGGCTCTCAGAAATCCTACCACTGAGAACTTCCCCTGAGGCTCCCCGAACCCAGCTAGAAGCAACTCAGACCCTAGGAACCCAGGTTGCTGATAATAGAATCCCCCCCGCCCCCCTGGGAGCCTGATGAATTGAAACATTCCCATCCTGGCTTTCCCTCACCGCAAAGAGTCCCACACCGGCTCATGGGAAACACCAACATCCTTTTCTCCAAGAATCACTGGGTCCCTGCACAGCAGGATTCCCAAAATTCCACCCCCAAAGCAGCATATTAGCCCTCTTCTAACCTCTGCATTTCCTGATTGGGAATCAGACCTCAGCTGCAGGGAACATACTTCAAATCTCTTAGAATGATTCCATTGAAGGCTCTTACCACACTTCAGCTGGGACCCATGAATACAATGGCATCTCTGAAGAAAGCTCCTCGATAATTTCCCTCCTTCCATTCCCCTTAACTCCCTTTAAATCCTCAGTGAGGAGGAGGGTCCTAGAACTCTGGGACAGGTCTTCTGACATTTCCTTTGCAAATTCCCAACCCAGAGATCTGGCTTTGAATTTCTTGTCTGTTATCAGAGGCTTCAGTTTCAACATCCTATTACAAATTTGTTTCAAGATAATTCATATGCCAAGAACTTTTATTTTTTTTCCCTTTGGTCTTCCATCCAAATGTTTCATGACTTTATAATTTTATGACTCAGTTTCTAAGACATATTCCCTAAGTCACAAGATGGAGTGACTCATACCTCGTCTGTACTATCTCTGAAGCCCAAAAAATATAGGATGGCTGTATAAAGCAAGTCTGGGTATTCTAGAATTTCAAGTAAAGGGAATTCAGAATAGAGAGAGGATTTTGTGTGCTAATAACTAAAGGGAGAGACTTTTGCATTTTTTCTGGGAAGATGGTGACTAGATCCAGGTAAAAGTACTTGAAAAATTAAGGTGAGAGATGGAATTATTTATTAACCATGACCTTTATAACGACCATATCACTGAATCCTCAAAATAGCCCTGCATATCCCCTGCCACTCATTCTTTTTTTTTAAATTAATTTATTTATTTTTGACTGTGTTGGGTCTTTGCTGCTGTGCACCGGCCCTCTCTAGTTGCGGCGAGCCGGGGCTACTCTCCGTTGCAGTGCGCGGGCTTCTCATTGCAGTGGCTTCTCCTGTTGCGGAGCACGGGCTCTAGGCACGCGGGCTTCAGTAGTTGTGGCACGTGGGCTCTAGAGTGCAGGCTCAGCAGTTGTGGCACACGGGCTTAGTTGCTCCGCGGCATGTGGGATCTTTCGGGACCAGGGCTCGAACCCGTGTCCCCTGCATTGGCAGGAGGAGTCTTAACCACTGCGCCACCAGGGAAGCCCAGGTTCATCCCTTTTATGCAGAGATCCCAGCATGCTGAGCCCCTGAACTGACCTCGGTTGACAGTAGTTCAGAGTTGGAGAGCAGGATCCCGACAAGGATTCAAGAGGCTGAGCCTGGAAAAGCGTCAGTGCCAGGCTGAGGAGTCAGGAACTTTCCTTTTTAAATAATATGAGCTCTCATCTCTTGGATGGCTACTCTGTGTCATAGCTGCATTATTATGCTCTTTGCAACAAACCTCTCAGGGGAGGACAGCGGTAGACACGTGGCAGAACTGGGATTTGCCATTGGGTCTGCAAAGCCTTCACTCTTTACAAGGGGAAGGCTCGGGGCAAGTGTGGAAGTTTCAAACCTGTGTGGGAGGAAAAACCCAGGCATGTTGTGAAAGAGAGAAAGAACAGGATGCTGTTGAAAGAGTTCTGGTGAGAAGTTACGAAGGGCTGAGCCAGGGCAGGGGCAGTGAGGACTGTGCTCTTCAGAGACACTGCTGAAGCGGTTCTTCTTTCAATCAGCTATTCGATACCCCGCTGCCCTGTCCCTGAGGGTTTTTCAGATACATATGGTCAAGTTGTCAATACCTGATCTCTTTCCTCTGCTTTCTTCTTCTTTTTTTTTTTTTTCATTTTAACATCTTTATTGGAGTACAATCGCTTCACAATGGTATGTTAGTTTCAGCTTCACAACAAAATGAATCAGCTATATATATACATATGTTCCCATACGTCTTCCCGCTTGCGTCTCCCTCCCTCCCACCCTCCCTATCCCACCCCTCCAGGCGGTCACAAAGCACCTAGCTCTGTGCTATGCGGCTGCTTCCCACTAGCTATCTACCTTACGTTTGGTAGTGTATATATGTCCATGCCTCTCTCTCGCTTTGTCACGGTTTACCCTTCTCCCTCCCCATAGCCTCAAGTCCATTCTCTAGTAAGTCTGTGTCTTTATTCCTGTTTCACCCCTAGGTTTTTCATGACATTTTTTTTTCTTAAATTCCAAATATATGTGTCAGCATACGGTATTTGTCTCTCTCTTTCTGACTTACTTCACTCTGTATGACAGACTCTAGGTCTATCCACCTCATTACAAATAGCTCAATTTCGTTTCCTTTTATGGCTGAGTAATATTCCATTGTATGTATGTGCCACATCTTCTTTATCCATTCATCCGATGATGGACACTTAGGTTGTTTCCATCTCTGGGCTATTGTAAATAGAGCTGCAATGAACATTTTGGTACATGACTCTTTTTGAATTATGGTTTTCTCAGGGTATACGCCCAGTAGTGGGATTGCTGGGTTCTATGGTAGTTCTATTTGTAGTTTTTTAAGGAACCTCCATACTGTTCTCCACAGTGGCTGTATCAATTTACATTCCCACCAACAGTGTAAGAGTGTTCCCTTTTCTCCACACCCTCTCCAGCATTTATTGTTTCTAGATTTTTTGATGATGGCCATTCTGACTGGTGTGAGATGATACCTCGTAGTTTTGATTTGCATTTCTCTAATGATTAATGATGTTGAGCATTCTTTCGTGTGTTCGTTGGCAGTCTGTATATCTTCTTTGGAGAAATGTCTATTTAGGTCTTCTGCCCATTTTTGGATTGGGTTGTTTGTTTTTTTGTTATTAAGCTGCATGAGTTGCTTATAAATTTTGGAGATTAATCCTTTGTCAGTTGCTTCATTTGCAAATATTTTCTCCCATTCTGAGGGTTCTCTTTTGGTCTTCTTTATGGTTTCCTTTGCTGCGCAAAAGCTTTTAAGTTTCATTAGGTCCCATTTGTTTATTTTTGTTTTTATTTCCATTTCTCTAGGAGGTGGGTCAAAAAGGACCTTGCTGTGATTTATGTCATAGAGTGTCCTGCCTATGTTTTCCTCTAAGAGTTTGATAGTTTCTGGCCTTACATTTAGGTCTTTAATCCATTTTGAGCTTATTTTTGTGTATGGTGTTAGGGAGTGATCTAATCTCATACTTTTACATGTAGCTGTCCAGTTTTCCCAGCACCACTTATTGAAGAGGCTGTCCTTTCTCCACTGTACATTCCTGCCTCCTTTATCAAAGATGAGGTGACCATATGTGCGTGGGTTTATCTCTGGGCTTTCTATCCTGTTCCATTGATCTATATTTCTGTTTTTGTGCCAGTACCATACTGTCTTGATTACTGTAGCTTTGTAGTATAGTCTGAAGTCAGGAAGCCTGATTCCTCCAGCTCCGTTTTTCGTTCTCAAGATTGCTTTGGCTATTCGGGGTCTTTTGTGCTTCCATACAAATTGTGAAATTTTTTGTTCTAGTTCTGTGAAAAATGCCAGTGGTAGTTTGATAGGGATTGCATTGAATCTGTAGATTGCTTTGGGTAGTAGAGTCATTTTCACAATGTTGATTGTTCCAATCCAAGAACATGGTATATCTCTCCATCTATTTGTATCATCTTTAATTTCTTTCATCAGTGTCTTATAGTTTTCTGCATACAGGTCTTTTGTATCCTTAGGTAGGTTTATTCCTAGGCATTTTATTCCTTTTGTTGCAATGGTAAATGGGAGTGTTTCCTTGATTTCACTTTCAGATTTTTCATCATTAGTGTATAGGAATGCCAGAGATTTCTGTGCATTAATTTTGTATCCTGCTACTTTACCAAATTCATTGATTAGGTCTAGTAGTTTTCTGGTAGCATCTTTAGGATTCTCTATGTATAGCAGCATGTCATCTGCAAAGAGTGACAGCTTTACTTCTTCTTTTCCAATTTGGATTCCTTTTATTTCCTTTTCTTCTCTGATTGCTGTGGCTAAAACTTCCAAAACTATGTTGAATAAGAGTGGTGAGAGTGGGCAACCTTGTCTTGCTCCTGATCTTAGTGGAAATGCTTTCAGTTTTTCACCATTGAGGACGATGTTGGCTGTGGGTTTGTCGTATATGGCCTTTATTATGTTGAGGAAAGTTCCCTCTATGCCTACTCTCTGCAGGGTTTTTATCATAAATGGGTGTTGAATTTTGTCGAAAGCTTTCTCTGCATCTATTGAGATGATCATATGGTTTTTCTCCTTCAATTTGTTAATATGGTGTATCACGTTGATTGATTTGCGTATATTGAAGGATCCTTGCATTCCTGGGATAAACCCCACTTGATCATGGTGTATGATCCGTTCAGTGTGCTGTTGGATTCTGTTTGCTAGTATTTTGTTGAGGATTTTTGCATCTATGTTCATCAGTGATATTGGCCTGTAGTTTTCTTTCTTTGTGACATCCTTGTCTGGTTTTGGTATCAGGGTGATGGTGGCCTCGTAGAATGAGTTTGGGAGTGTTCCTCCCTCTGCTATATTTTGGAAGAGTTTGAGAAGCATAGGTGATAGCTCTTCTCTAAATGTTTGATAGAATTCGCCTGTGAAGCCATCTGGTCCTGGGCTTTTGCTTGTTGGAAGATTTTTAATCACAGTTTCAATTTCAGTGCTTGTGATTGGTCTGTTCATATTTTCTATTTCTTCCTGATTCAGTCTTGGCAGGTTGTGCCTTTCTAAGAATTTGTCCATTTCTTCCAGGTTGTCCATTTTATTGGCATAGAGTTGCTTGTAGTAATCTCTCATGATCTTTTGTATTTCTGCAGTGTCAGTTGTTACTTCTTTTTCATTTCTAATTCTATTGATTTCAGTCTTCTCCCTTTTTTTCTTGATGAGTCTGGCTAATGGTTTATCAATTTTGTTTATCCTTTCAAAGAACCAGCTTTTAGTTTTATTGATCTTTGCTATCGTTTCCTTCATTTCTTTTTCATTTATTTCTGATCTGATTTTTACGATTTCTTTCCTTCTGCTAACTTTGGGGTTTTTTTGTTCTTCTTTCTCTAATTGCTTTAGGTGCAAGGTTAGGTTGTTTATTTGAGATGTTTCCTGTTTCGTAAGGTAGGATTGTATTGCTATAAACTTCCCTCTTAGAACTGCTTTTGCTGCATCCCATAGATTTTGAGTCGTTGTGTCTCCATTGTCATTTGTTTCTAGGTATTTTTTGATTTCCTCTTTGATTTCTTCAGTGATCACTTCGTTATTAAGTAGTGTATTGTTTAGCCCCCACGTGTTTGTATTTTTTACAGATCTTTTCCTGTAATTGATATCTAATCTCATAGCATTGTGGTCGGAAAAGATACTTGATACAATTTCAATTTTCTTAAATTTACCAAGGCTTGATTTGTGACCCAAGATATGATCTATCCTGGAGAATGTTCCATGAGCACTTGAGAAAAATGTGTATTCTGTTGTTTTGGGGTGGAATGTCCTATAAATATCAACTAAGTCCATCTTGTTTAATGTATCATTTAAAGCTTGTGTTTCCTTATTTATTTTCATTTTGGATGATCTGTCCATTGGTGAAAGTGGGGTGTTAAAGTCCCCTGCTATGAATGTGTTACTGTCGATTTCCCCTTTTATGGCTGTTAGTATTTGCCTTATGTATTGAGGTTCTCCTATGTTGGGTGCATAAATGTTTACAATTGTTATATCTTCTTCTTGGATCGATCCCTTGATCATTATGTAGTGTCCTTCTTTGTCTCTTCTAATAGTCTTTATTTTAAAGTCTATTTTGTCTGATATGAGAATTGCTACTCCAGCTTTCTTTTGATTTCCATTTGCATGAAATACCTTTTTCCATCCCCTTACTTTCAGTCTGTATGTGTCTCTAGGTCTGAAGTGGGTCTCTTGTAGACAGCAAATATATGCGTCTTGTTTTTGTATCCATTCAGCCAATCTGTGTCTTTTGGTGGGAGCATTTAATCCATTTACATTTAAGGTAATTATCGATATGTATGTTCCCATTCCCATTTTCTTAATTGTTTTGGGTTCGTTATTGTAGGTCTTTTCCTTCTTTTGTGTTTCTTGCCTTGAGAAGTTCCTTTAGCAGTTGTTGTAGAGCTGGTTTGGTGGTGCTGAACTCTCTCAGCTTTTGCTTGTCTGTAAAGGTTTTAATTTCTCCATCAAATCTGAATGAGATCCTTGCTGGGTAGAGTAATCTTGGTTGCAGGTTTTTCTCCTTCAACATTTTCAATATGTCCTGCCACTCCCTTCTGGCTTGCAGAGTTTCTGCTGAAAGATCAGCTGTTAACCTTATGGGGATTCCCTTGTGTGTTATTTGTTGTTTTTCCCTTGGTGCTTTTAATATGCTTTCTTTGTATTTAATTTTTGACAGTTTGATTAATCTGTGTCTTGGCGTATTTCTCCTTGGATTTATCCTGTATGGGACTCTCTGTGCTTCCTGGACTTGATTAACTATTTCCTTTCCCATATTAGGGAAGTTTTCAACTATAATCCCTTCAAATATTTTCTCAGTCCCTTTCTTTTTCTCTTCTTCTTCTGGAACCCCTATAATTCGAATGTTGGTGCATTTAATGTTGTCCCAGAGGTCTCTGAGACTGTCCTCAGTTCTTTTCATTCTTTTTTCTTTATTCTGCTCTGCATTAGTTATTTCCACTATTTTATCTTCCAGGTCACTTATCCATTCTTCTGCCTCAGTTATTCTGCTATTGATCCCATCTAGAGTATCTTTCATTTCATTTATTGTGTTGTTCATCATTGTTTGTTTCATCTTTAGTTCTTCTAGGTCCTTGTTAACTGTTTCTTGCATTTTGTCTATTCTATTTACAAGATTTTGGATCATCTTTACTATCATTATTCTGAATTCTTTTTCAGGTACACTGCCTATTTCCTCTTCATTTGTTAGGTCTGGTGGGTTTTTATCTTGCTCCTTCATCTGCTGTGTGTTTTTCTGTCTTTTCATTTTGCTTATCTTACTGTGTTTGGGGTCTCCTTTTTGCAGGCTGAAGGTTCGTAGTTCCTGTTGTTTTTAGTGTCTGTTCCCAGTGGCTAAGGTTGGTTCAGTGGGTTGTGTAGGCTTCCCGGTGGAGGGTACTAGTGCCTGTGTTCTGGTGGATGAGGCTGGATCTTGTCTTTCTGGTGGGCAGGTCCACGTCTGGTGGTGTATTTTGGGGTGTCTGTGGACTTATTATGATTTTAGGCAGCCTCTCTGCTAATGGGTGGGGTTGTGTTCCTGTTTTGCTAGTTGTTTGGCATAGGATGTCCAGCACTGTAGCTTGCTGGTCGTTGAGTGAAGCTGGGTGCTGGCGTTGAGATGGAGATCTCTGGGAGATTTTCGCCGTTTGATATTATGTGCAGCTGGGAGGCCTCTTGTGGACCAGTGTCCTGAAGTTGGCTCTCCCACCTTAGAGGCACAGCACTGACTCCTGGCTGCAGCACCAAGAGCCTTCCATCCACACGGCTCCTCAATTTGGGATGATTCGTTGTCTATTCATGTATTCCACAGATGCAGGGTACATCAAGTTGATTGTGGAGCTTTAATCCGCTCCTTCTGAGGCTGCTGGGAGAGATTTCCCTTTCTCTTCTTTGTTCTCACAGCTCCCAGGGGCTCAGCTTTGGATTTGGCCCCGCCTCTGCGTGTAAGTCGCCGGAGGGCGTCTGTTCTTTGCTCAGACAGGACGGGGTTAAAGGAGCCGCTGATTCGGGGGCTCTGGCTCACTCAGGCCGGGGGGGAGGGAGGGGCACGGAGTGCGGGGCGGGCCTGCGGCGGCAGAGGCCGGCGTGACGTTGTACCAGCCTGAGGCGCGCCGTGCGTTCTCCCGGGGGGAGTTGTCCCTGGATCCCGGGACCCCGGCAGTGCCGGGCTGCACAGGCTCCCCGGAAGGGGGGTGTGGATAGTGACCTGTGCTCGCACACAGGCTTCCTGGTGGCGGCAGCAGCAGCCCTAGCGTCTCATGCCCGTCTCTGGAGTCCGCGCTTTTAGCCGTGACTCGCGCCCGTCTCTGGAGCTCCCTTAAGCAGCGCTCTTAATCCCCTCTCCTCGCGCACCAGGAAACAAAGAGGGAAGAAAAAGTCTCTTGCCTCTTCGGCAGCTCCAGGGTTTTCCCGGACTCCCTCCCGGCTAGCCGCGGCGCACTAATCCCTGCAGGCTGTGTTCACGCCGCCAACCCCAGTCCTCTCCCTGCGCTCCGACCGAAGCCCGAGCCTCAGCTCCCAGCCCCGCCCGCCCCGGCGGGTGAGCAGACAAGCCTCTCGGGCTGGTGAGTGCTGGTCGGCCCTGAGCCTCTGTGCGGGAATCTCTCTGCTTTGCCCTCCGCATCCCTGTGGCTGTGCTCTCCTCCGCGGCGCCGAAGCTCTCCCCTCCGCCACCCGCAGTCTCCGCCCGCGAAGGGGCTTCTGGTGTGTGGAAACTTTTCCTCCTTCACAGCTCCCTCCTGCTGGTGCAGGACCCGTCCCTATCCTTTTGTCTCTGTTTATTTTTTTCTTTTGCCCTACCCAGGTACGTGGGGGGTTCCTTGCCTTTTGGGAGGTGTGAGGTCTTCTGCCAGCGTTCAGTAGGTGCTCCGTAGGAGTTGTTCCACGCGTAGATGTATTTCTGGTGTATCTGTGGGGAGGAAGGTGATCTCCGCGTCTTACTCTTCCGCCATCTTCCCGGAAGTCATCCTCTGCTTTTTTCTTACCAACTCACTGGCCCAGATCAGGGCATCAGAAGAGTGGGGGAGGTGAGGCAGTAGCAGGGGGTGGGGGGTGTGATGCAGGGTCTCTGGGGGACTCTGTGGCTATGGAACTTCCTAGGCTGCTGTCTGGGCAACACCAATGTCAGTAAGTGACCTAGAAAGAGTCTCTTTCCAAACCACAGCCCCAGTTCCCCCTGACAATGCTTGCTTTCTTTTCCAAAGACAGCACATTTCACGTTTTACAAGTGAACGAGGCAGAAGTCAAATTTCTTTTGATAGATTGAATTCTAGCAACTCTTTTGAGTGCTGGTAGGAGCCAGGCAGGAGCCTGTGACAGGAGGGCTTACAGATCCTGCCCACTTGGCATTCAGCCTCTGAACGGGAGCCACGATCAGGTGGGTCCCTCGAGCTCCCAGCAGCCTGGGAAGTAGGCACGGCAGGATTTACCCTCCTCATCTTGCAGATGACAAAACAGTGTTGCAAGTAAGGATAGAGCGCTCTGACTTGCGCCTTGCAGTTGCCCTGCGAGGTGGATTCTCATCACCACCTTCACTTCACAGATAAGATGGCACACTACAAAGATTCAGTGATTTCCCCGAACTTGTGCAGCTGGGTTAGGTGCAAACAGCTGTTCCAGACCCCATCAGTTGGCCTCCAGACAACGTGTCCTTCCACTTCTGCTGACACCTTTGCTGTACAAAAGCTGGGGTGTGATTTTCAGGAAACGTGACACATCACCTTCTCCAGAGTGAAGACTTTTCATACTTTGAAAACTGTGTAAGACATTCTGCCTCTAGTACTTTCTGTGTGGACCTGAAGCCATTTTATGAGTGGAATACTATGAAAAAGGCCACCAATCTTTATGCCCCCATGCCTTTGAGGAACCAAGAATATTTTTCCTTTCTAAAGCAAATTAAATATTCTACCAGTGAAGCATAATTTAACAAATCTATGAAAATGAAGCTTGGGCTCTCATTAAAATGAAAGCCATTCATTTACCTTGCCAACATTTGGGGAAATTTTTCCATGACCTACTGGATCCTGAATCGCCCCCAAAGCCTACAATCAAAGCCATCTGTGCTATTAGACTCCCAAACTCTTTCTTCTTCAAATATTATTAAATTTATAAAATCTTGAGTAGAATGGCTTTGATCTAGTATTCCAGTATAGAAAAACCTCATTAACTTAGGTATTCCTAATTCACAAAAGGTGGAAATCTGGGCTTGAGGTGGGCTGAAGTTGACTTTCTAGTTTGTACTTTTCTGAAAGTCAAATGTTTGCAGTTACAGAAACTCATCTCACTTCTGACGTTTTCTGTTGACACTGATCCCAATTTTTCTTCACATTGGTTCCCCTTCTCTTCATCTTGATTGCTTCCTCAGTAGCTCTGGTCACTGTCTTGGTCCAATTCCTCCAGCCTCCCATTTTGCAATGCCCAAATCAAGTCTACGTAGTGCAGCCAGATGATTTGTCAAAAGTCCGAATCTGCTCATGTCACTCACCTAAGAGAACATCTACACACCTTCATCATGTACAGGATGAAGTCTAATCTCTTCTGCAGGCTTCTGAGTACCTTTATGATCTGCATGGGTCTCTTTTCTCCAGCCTCATCCCTCTTTACGGTTATCTTTACCCTGAGGTCTACTTTAGCCGCGTCAACCACCGTACTTTCCCCACTATGACTTACTCTTCCTCATCCTGTGTTTCTTCTCATGCTCGTCCTCCAACTAAACAGTGCCCCTCCTCTACCTCTTTGCTAAGTCTTGGCGCTGACTCCTATTCAGGAAGTCTAAACTCAGACTAAACTCTAAGATCCTCTAGGAAGATTGCTTGATTTCTCAATCCTGAATAGGAATGAATCCTCTATGTGCCTATAATCTGCTGTTGCTTCCAACTTTGCTGATCTGTCACTGTGAGCCGTCATTACCTATTAATTTATCTGTATCCCTGATGAAACCATCAGCTCTTACAAGCTGGGGTCCTCAGAAGGTACCGTCGGGAAAGTACCTGGTGCACGGTAGATTTTCCATCCGTATTACTTGGATGAACAAATAAGCAATGATGAGCACCTTGATGAAACTTCAGATGAACCCTGCATATAAGGAAGCTGCAGCTTTAGTGATTATCCCAGCCAGGTGGGATTCTTACTTCACTCCATACTTGATTCATCTCCGTGTCTCCAGCCGTACCAGCATAGTACGTTGGGCATACTAGGTGCTTAGTAAATTTTTTGCATGAATAATAGTATGGGACAAGTAGGGTCTGGTGATGAGCCTGTGGTTTTCTCGGACCTGGAATGAAGTGTGGCCACAGGGCTGGCAGACGTGGATAGAGCTCAGCAAGTCCCGATGTCCTAAAAGTGAGTCCCACGGTCTCTGTTTTTGTCCTCTTCTCTAGGGTCACCTCAAGAAGGATTGGGAGAAAGTTAAAACAGCTGGGTGATTCCATTAACAACCAATAATCTGGGAATGCTGCTGAATGCTTTTGAAACTGAAGTAGCAATAACTCCCCACGGGTCCATTAACCTGCAGCCAAAATTAGATTATGTAGAAATAACATTAAATAAAGAGCCACAGTCCTCAGTTAATTGAAAGGCAAACTTGTGAATTATACGATCATTCTCTGTGAAAGGCAGAATATTCTATCGCCCCAAGACCCTTGGGGCCACTCTTGAGTGTCCGGCTTGAGGTTCATTTTAGAGAAAACACATTTCCTACAGGGACGCTTTAGCAATCTATTCGTTGTAGAAAACAGTTTGAAATGCGGGAAATTAAGAGCTTTGGAATGAGACCAAGGTAAGGCAGGTTTAAATCTTGGATCTGCCACGTCCTAGCTCTGTGACCTTAGGGAAGGTACTTAATTCCTCTGAGTTCCAACCATCTTGTCTGTTTACGAAGGATGGTGGTGGTAGTAACATGTATCCCCCAGTCTTGTGAGGAAGGTTGGCATGTAAATAGATCATTGTATTAGATCATTGTAAATAGATCATTGTACATTGAAAGAGAGTAGTGTGGGAGCATCCAGGGGACCATCTCACCTGGCCGAGATGATTAAGAGATGCCACCTGGGCTGAATCATGAAGAATGAACAGGGGAAACTGGATTAAGAGGTGGGCCACTAGTACTTGCCTTGGAAGTCACATTTACTAGTACTAGGTCCCAATTGCTGAAAACACAAGGAGATGGAGGTCAGGTTACGGATCAAACTCACTCCTTTCTGCTCTCACTTCTTTCTAGGCTTCTGTATTTACTTCCTTCCTACTAAAATTCTCATGTTCCTTCTCATCTTGGCTTCAGTGAAGCCCTAAGAAAACTGTCAGCAGCCATTCTCTCGGGATTGAGGGGAACAGATCTTTTTGTCCTGTCTCTTCCTGGTGGCGCCAGTCCCTGCAGAGGACAGAACATTGTCTCCATTTCCCTCTCCCTCGGGCAGATGGTGGAGAGTGCAGTGTGTTCCCACAAAGGAGCACGCTGTCCTTGCTCTAGAGTCTGTGGGCGAGTCCTACCACGGAAGGCAACCAGGACGATTTGGAACTCTGCACCTGCCTTTTTAAAACACAGGAGCATTCATGACCCGCAAAATCCCATGGCTGACCCATACCTGCATGGGCCTGAGACACTAGGGACCGAGGTCTTGAGACAGGTGGCTCTGGGGAGTCACTGCACACTGAACACTTATGGCGGTGGCAGGAGTGATGCTCATTATCTCTGTTTTATGGATTAGGAAACTGAAGCTCAGAGAAGCTTGGTAATGTTTTCCCAAAATTACACAGCAAGATTAGGCAGACAGAGGTGACATGCCTGGTCTTCTGAATCTAAATCCAATGCTCTTTTATGATGATACCTTGTCCCTGTATATTCATAAATATCTGGATTTTGGGTAGATAAACAACCTGGGAATTTGATTATATTATATTTTTACTTCCTGGTTTTGGCTTTGCTTATACCTAAATTAAGATCCAATCTTTGCCATGTAAAATCTGCCCCGTCTTCTGTCATTCTATGTCTTCAGTGGGGGTACCACTCTCATCCAGGAAAAAAGCCTGGTCATCATCTTAAACTCTACCTACTCCTCAAACCCACCCAATCCTCTGCCCACCACTTACAACGCACCCCAGGTCCTGTAGATTTGACTTTCCAAATTCCTCCTGAGTGGTCCCTCCTCTCCTTTACCCTCCCCCCAGGACACTGCCCTACCCCAGGCTTTTTCTTGTCCAGTAAAGCACAATGACCTTCCAGCGGGTTGCCTTTCTAACGAGTTTCCCCTCAACGAATGCTCCATTCATCAGCGAGATGATCTTTCAACACCACAATAAATACTTTCAATGACCATTCATTTCCTAAAAAAAGCAGCTCTCTACATAAGAACATCTCTGAGCTAGGCGTGATGCCACAGTCTGCACACATCTCTAATCCTCAAAATAACTCTACAAAAGAAGTCTTGTTATCCCAATTTCACAGTTGGTAAGTAGCAGGTCAGGACCTCCAACACAGGGGGATTTGACTGCCCAGCTGTGGTCTATTCACTGCACCGCACCAGCTACCAGCCAAAATCCAATCTCCTTAGCATCAAGTACAGCCTCGCCTTCTGCCACCAGAGCCCTCTCACGCCGTGTTCTCCAGACATACCGCCCTTCCTGCAGTTCACCCATCTCTCCAGGTGGTTTTGTATTCCATAGTTCCACACATGCACTACCTCTTCCTGGAAGGCCTTTCTCTTTTCAACTGCCCTTCCAAACCTCACTCAGTGAGCAGCTAAGGTTCAAACTCAGGACATTCGCACTCCAGTCTGTTCTCTTTCCCACCATAGAGCCCTGCATCCTTCCCACGTGGACAATTTTTGATTCGTTCTAGGTTATAATGCTGTAATTGGCATGGATGAGGAAAGGGAAACACCACTGGGGACTGTTTCACTGGGTAGTTAACGTAAAGGGATAGGTCTCTGTTGGCTTCCTCTGGAAAATGATTTCAAGATTTAGATAGCTAGTGGGAAGCAGCCGCATAGCACAGGGAGATCAGCTCGGTGCTCTGTGACCACCTAGAGGGGTGGGATAGGGAGGGGGGGAGGGAGGGAGACGCAAGAGGGAAGAGATATGGGAACATATGTATATGTATGACTGACTCACTTTGTTATAAAGCGGAAACTAACACACCATTGTAAAGCAATTATACTCCAGTAAAGATGTTAAAAAAAAGAAAAAGAAAAATGTAAAGGAAACCAGACTTGATTCCCTGGTCAAGCTAATTACTGCGCTCCTAGGTCACGCTGATGAGATGGCTTCAGGAAAAGGATGGTTCTCCCGCGGAGCTGTAGATCAGAGAGTGCTCGAGTTACTCTCAAGGGGGGGGGGGGGTCATTGCTGGGCTGGAATGCACTGTTTCTTGAGGAATAAAACTACCAAAATTGATCTAGTGTTTCTGTGTGGCGAAGAGGTCTTACTCCTCAGCAGTGAATGACTCAATGAAAGGGGGGGATGTATGTGGTTTGTGAGCACCATGCTGTTGGACTTGTCAATACCAAGTTTAAGGACAAAGAGAATAAACAGAAGAAAGAGAGTTTGCCTTTACAAAGTTATTTGAACTACTTCTCCACCTTCCTAACCATCACAGTTTTTCTGTATTCACACACTGCTGGCTCTCTAATGTTTTTCCTTTAATTTCACTTAAATCAATCTGACTTTAAAGCTTTACTTAAATCAATCTGATTTTAAAGCTTTACTATTTCTTAAGGAATAATATTCATAAAATCATGGGTTTGCTTTGCTAATTACATGTTTTCACATTGAATCAGTTAGCAGGTCTTTGGTTGAAAACAATTGAAAAAAATTCCAGCCATCTTCAGCAAAGAGGTTTTACTGGAGGGATACTGTGGCTTCAGATAACTTACAGGAGGCTCGAAGATCCGACTCAAAAGCAGCAAGTATCAAAATGTTCCGGTTGACAAGGCAGCAGAAGCATGGCAGCAGTGGTCTTGCAGAGTAACCACTCTGGTCTCCGCAAAATGCCACTGCCACACCACAGCCACTGTATGACTATGACCATCAGCCATGCCTCAGCCAGCACTGTGTCACCTGCTCAGAATTCAAAATCCCAGAGAGATTATCTTGTTGGCCAAGCCACATCTATACCCTGTCTACCTTGGGACAGGGGTAGGATGAAAATTTGGTCCCTTTGCATGCCATAGATGGTCAAGAATCCCCAGGACAGCACAAAATGGGAGATTCCCCAGTAGGGAGAACAGGGTGCTAATTGAAAGGCAGATTGAATGATGAATAGCAAAAAGCAAAACAATACAAAACACCAAAAAATAAAAGCCCTCTTCATTACATTCATTAAAATGAACACATAACATGAAAATAAAAGGTCAATTCAAGTATCATAACATCATAAACTCATGCACCAACCGACCTGTGTACCACCCTTCAGGAAGTGCTGAACCAGTTGCCCTCCAAGGACCTTGTAGCTTTGGTCTTTATTGTATACCAGTGGACACCACTCTATTAGAAAGTACAGGCTCATCTGTACCTTTCTGCAAATAAACTGACCCTTGTCTATTTTTGTTCGGTTGGTTTGGTAGCTGTTCTTTATTTGCTTTGTACAGAGCCTTTTTTTTTTTTTTCTGTATAGAGCCATTCTTTGACTCTTTTAGGTTGACCTTTCACTTCCCCCTCATTTATGATGCGTTTAGATCCTCACGCACCCTCACGGTTTTGCATTTCATCAAGGAAGTAGCAGATAGCTGGCAAGGCGGAAAGAACGAGCCTTTCTAATGATCTTGAGATCTTGCCATTTTGTAATCAGAGTGCATCTTCCTGGAATTCCCTGAGCCATTCCAAGGAGTGCATGTTCCGAATAGTCCAGATATGATCTCATTGCCAGGATTCCTCTAGTGTTCCAGAGAAAGCACGTCTTGCAGAGGACTTTAAAAACTCTTCACTAAGTCGAAGTTTATTCTACCCATTCTAACCTGTATTTGGTATTTCCTATTACACTCATCAAATAAATGTTTGCTCTGGAGGAGTCTTAACAACAATATTATTCATTTTTATTGATCCAGAAAGGCAATCTATTACCCAGAGTGACCACCAAAGAAATGATACACTAGGACTAGAATATTCTGGAAACTCTTCTGAAACCCATAATAGAAGTTCTAGCTCAAGTACTAAGTTACCAGTTTTTCTAACAGACCCTCAACCCCTGCCAGGAAAGACTATTTCCCAGTTAACCTGATACAGGCAGAAAATGAAATAAAATTCTCCCTTTAGATAGACTTATGGCTTTACAGAAATTAAATAATGTATCTTAATGCATGGTCTCAACAATAAATGATAAGTAATTTCCATGCATGTATATACACACACACACAGCCAAAAGAGAAGGTAAATGATGCCAAACATTTTAATTTTTGTTACAGAAGTGAATATTAGCTATAAAGGTCAAAATCCAAAGTATTGGGAAGGAAAAGGTTAGCAGTTGGAATTTCAACCATTCTTTTTACCAGGGAGGGATGAATAAAGAAAAATTAAAAGAAGAAAGAAATAGCCAGGTCAAATCTGGTAAATATTCCACCAGAAATCCTGACGGTCTTTATTGATGAAATGAAAACAGAGAGTCCAGCCTCTTCAATAAGTGGTGCTGGGAAAACTGGACAGCTACATGTAAAAGAATGAAGCTAGAACACTCCCTAACACCATACACAAAAATAAACTCAAAATGGATTAAAGACCTAAATGTAAGGCCAGACAACTCTTAAAAGAAAACATAGGCAGAACACTCTATGACATAAATCACAGCAAGATCCTTTTTGACCCACCTCCTAGAGAAATGGAAATAAAAACAAAAATAAACAAATGGGACCTAATGAAACTTCAAAGCTTTTGCACAGCAAAGGATACCACAAACAAGACGAAAAGACAACCCTCAGAATGGGAGAAAATATTTGCAAATGAAGCAACTGACAGGGGATTAATCTCCAAAATTTACAAGCAGCTCATGCAGCTCAATATCAAAAAACAAACAACCCAATCCAAAAATGGGCAGAAGACCTAAACAGACATTTCTCCAAAGAAGATACACAGATTGCCAACAAACACATGAAAGGATGCTCAACATCGCTAATCATTAGAGAAATGCAAATCAATACTACCTCACACCAGTCAGAATGGCCATTATCAAAAAATCTAGAAACAATAAATGCCTGAGAAGGTGTGGAGAAAAGGGAACCCTCTTGCACTGTTGGTGGGAATGTAAATTGATACAGCCACTATGGAGAACAGTATGGAGGTTCCTTAAAAAACTAAAAGTAGAACTACCATAGAACCCAGGAATCCCACTACTGGGCATATACCCTGAGAAAACCATAATTCAAAAAGAGTCATGTACCACAATGCTCTTTGCAGCTCTATTTGCAATAGTCAGGACGTGGAAGCAACCTAAGTGTCCATCAACAGATGAACAGATAAAGAAGATGTGGCACATATATACAATGGAATATTACTCAGCCATAAAAAGAAACGAAATTGAGTTATTTGTAGTGAGGTGGATGGACCTAGAGTCTGTCATACAGAGTGAAGTAAGTCAGAAAGAGAAAAACAAATACCGTATGCTAACACATATATATGGAACCTAAAAAATAAATAAAAAATAAAATGGTTATGAAGAACCTAGGGGCAGAACAGGAATAAAGACGCAGAAGTAGAGAATGGACTTGAGGACACGGGGAGGGGGGAGGGTAAGCTGGGACAAAGTGAGAGAGTGGGATGGACATATATACACTACCAAATGTAAAATAGATAGCTAGTGGGAAGCAGCTGCATGGCACAGGGAGATCAGCTCGGTGCTCTGTGACCACCTAGAGGGGTAGGATAGGGAGGGCGGGAGGGAGATGCAAGAGGGAGGAGATATGGGGATATATGTATATGTATATGTATATGTATAGCTGATTCTGTTATAAAGCTGACTTTGTTATAAAGCAGAAACTAACACACCATTGTAAAGCAATTATACTCCCATAAAGATGTTAAAAGAAAAAAAAAGAAAGTCCTTATCAATGGAATTATTTCAGCAGGATACACTTGATAATTTGATTGCTATGGTAAACAAACCTGGAATTTATAGATTTCTGGACCGTAGCTTGCTGGGAAATGTCAGCTTCAGGTATGTCACAATCAGGGTGTAAGACAGAGACACTTCATGCTGAAAAATCTCCCTTTGGGAAAGTGATAGACCCCATGTGTTAAATCAGAGCGTGTCCTGGTGATGAGGAAAAGCCTAAGAGGGTGGATTGGTGATCTTGGACTTCTCATGCTTGGTTTGTATGTCACCTTCACCTCTATCCTCTGAATTATTAGTGAAGTTTGATATTAGATAAGATCTTTGATTCTTGTGAGTCTAATTTGACAACGTGACCCTTTGTATAATCTTAATAGCAAAGGTGGTAGAAGGCAAAAATGTTCACAAATTCTTGCCCTCCCTGTATTCCCCTGTCCCCTTCCCCACCACTCACTCTGTTCTGCCTAGGCTCAGCCATGTGACTTGCCTTGGCGAACAGGATGTTAGCCATTGTGATGCAAGGGAGGCTTGAAGAACATTGGACAGTAGAAGTTACATTCCCTTGCTGCTGTGGAACTCTGTGCCATGTGAGTAAACCTGAGCTATTTGGCTGGAGGATGAAAGATCATGTGGATGAGAGACGAGATAACTTAGCTGAGGCCCTCCCTAGACAAACCAGCCTTGGCAGCTAGCAGGACTTGTTAGTTGACTACAGATGTATGAGTGAAATCAGCTGAGCCCAGGCTAATTGCTGACCTACCAAATTATGAAATAAATCAGTGTGGTTTTTTTTAAGCATCTACATTTTGGGGTGTTTCATAGCACAGAAAAAGCTAATTGACACAGGATATGCAAAATCCATTGTGATCACACTCAAGCCTTCTTCTCAAGCCTCCTCACCTCGACTGCTTATTCTTTCTTTCTTAGTTTGAGATTAGGGCTTGTAAACTGGTGGCCTGGGGGCAGTCCACATGTGTCCCATGCAGAACCAACGTTCAGCCAAGAGTCACTGGAAAGACCACACTTAACTGTTTACGTGCAGTATACATCTTATTTTTAAGTGCCCTTGCCATGCTAACTGCTAAATACCTTCACTGTCTGTCTTGGTCCTGTGAACACAAAGTGTAAATCGGATTTTCCATGGATATCTGGATTTCTGGCTCAAAGAAGATGATGAAGGAGAAAAAGAAGAAGAAGGAAGAAGAGAAGGAGGAGGGAACAAGGAGAAAAGATCTGGGAATACTGGGCTAGGATCTGGGAAGAGTGAGCTGGAGCTGAGCAGGGACCTGCTCATTTACATGGGACATATGCTGCCAGTTCACCAGTGTCCCCATCACTTCTGTTTCATGTATGCATATTGCGCAACTGGCCCCTAGAGGAATTTGACTGTGTATATATGTCACATTGGCTAATGCCCAGCTTTAGGGCATGACCATGTACTGTCTTGTTTCCCCACGTATTGATCTCCTTGCCTAAAACGTCCATCTCCTTAGACACATCCTGAACCTTTGCACATTCTTCAAATCCAACTCAAGTGCCTCTTGTTCTGTGAAAATTTCCATGTGGCTCTAGATAGATAAGGCTGGTTTACCTTCCTCTGTTCCCTGGAAGACTTTGCACACAATCTCTCCTGGCAGCCTTGTCATCATGTCCATCATCATTATCATTGAAAAAGCTGCCTGTACAATGGGAAAGGGACCTCCTTGAACACAGCACCACCTTCTCCCCTTCTTTATCCCTTGGGTGTGGCATGTGGTGAGGCCCCTCAATCCGCGGATGAATGAAGGACTCAACCAACTAGACATACTGGCTGAACTTCAGACCATAAATTTGATGCAATTTATTTTTTGCGTAAAACCAAGTTTATGATTCTCTATTTTCGTCATATTCTCTGAGGATTACTTTATAATCGCCAACATGCTGTTTTGTTTTGTTTTTTAATTTTTTTTATTGGAGTATAGTTGCTTTACAATATTGTGTTAGTTTCTACTGTACAGCAAAGTGAATCAGCTATACGTATACATATATCCCCTCTCTTTTGAATTTCCTTCTCATTTAGGTCACCACAGAGCATTGAGTAGAGTTCCCTGTGCTATACAGTAGGTTCTCATTGGTTATCTATTTTATACATAGTATCAATAGTGTATATATGTCAATCCCAATCTCCCAGTTCATCCCACAGCCCCTTCCCCCTTGGTGTCCATACGTTTGTTCTCTACATCTGTGTCTCTATTTCTGCTTTGTAAATAAGATCGCCTATACCAATTTTTTCAGATTCCACATCTACGTGTTAATATACGATATTTGTTTTTCTCTTTCTTACTTACTTCACTCTGTATGACAGTCTCTAGGTCCATCCACATCTCTACAAATGATCTGTTTTGTTTTTAAGGAAGCTCTTTGCTTTAAAAAGTGGTTTAAAGTATAAGAAAACTTGAGTCTAATAAGTTTGAAGAAATGTAGTTAAAGAAACCAAGAGGAAACAGAGAGCAGAGTAGTCAGTATAAGTTCCCATCTTCCTAATAAAAGAGCATCTACACTGAGCAGTGGTATAATCAATATCAGGCTAGACAGGCTGGACTATACTTTGGTAGCAATACCCAAATCTAAGTGACTTAACAGCAAACATTTGTTGCTTTACTTATGCTACTTGAACACCACGGCTGGGCAGAGAGTGGTCTGTTTATCTTGGTCACTCAGGGAACGAGGCCAAGGGAAGCTCCATCTCAACACATGCTTCCATGATCACTCAGGCAGGATGCAGGGAATCTGTGGTCCACACACTGGCTGTTAAAACTGCCATCTGGAAGTGACACACATCATTTCTGCTCCTATTTCATTCGCCAAAGCAAGTCTTCATGCCAGGCCTAACTTCAACAGGCCAAGGAAGAGTAATTCTTCTATGTGTCAGGAAAGAGAAACGGTGACATATTTGGGAACAAAAAGTGAGTATCACAATTAGTGGTTTTGCAAAATGTCCTTCGGTTTTCAAAATGTACTACCACTGTTGACCTTATAATGACCTTCACCAGTGAATTTAAAGTAGAATTTAACATCAGTCCATTGGATACAAGTACTCCCCCACCATTGTTTCATAAAGCAAGATTCCTTTGTTTCAAACTCCTGCAACTAAGCAATAAATGAAAGGGGGGAACCTGAGACTGCTTCATGATTACACCCACCCTCCAAGATGCATCAACGGGCCATCGCAGTATAACGTGGAAGATGTTATGTTCTGTGGGAAATTGGTGCTACAAAACACAGATTGGGGACACCGAGCTTGGCAGGAGACCATTGAGAAGAAGGAGTGGAATCTAGGAAGAAGTGTGCATGAGCAGAATAACAGCACATTTCTTCCTTGATCCTTCCGGATAAAGGAAGATCTGTTGGTGTTTGTTCAGTGGACAAGGGTAGGGAAGATATGTGGTCCTAGAGGCGGTGTACGTGGATGAGATCCTTAGGGTCGTGACTCTCTGGTCAGGACAGGGCGGCTACCCTAGAAATGAATTATTTGCATGCTATTTACACATATGTGACCTTGAATAAATGCTTTCTTTTCTCTGATCTCAGTTCCCCTTTATAAAATGAAGAGGCTAGGGCTTCCCTGGTGGCGCAGTGGTTGAGAGCCCGCCTGCCGATGCAGGGGACATGGGTTCGTGCCCCGGTCCGGGAAGATCCCACATGCTGTGGAGCGGCTGGGCCCGTGAGCCATGGCCGCTGAGCCTGTGCATCCGGAGCCTGTGCTCCGCAACGGGAGAGGCCACAACAGTGAGAGGCCCGCGTATCGAAAAAATAATAATAATACAACCACGAACAAGACCTACAAGAATATGGCCTCCGAGTAGCTTGCAATATAGTGGGGGAGACAGACTTTACTCAAATAACCACAGAAATAAAGGTATTGTTGTAATGTTTATTTTGTGCAATGAAAGAACATAAATGGTGCTTTGAGGGAGAGTTAAAGGGTGACTTCCTCTAGACTGGGGATCAGGAATTGGCTCTTGGAGGAGGTATCTTGGAGGGAATGTGCTCCAGGCAAAGGAGGGAACGAGCTTGCTGTGTCTGAGGAGGAGGAAGAAGCCCCTTGTGGTCAGAGCAATGGGATGATGGTGCAAATGAGAACAGGGAGGGGAGGAGGTGGGCAGGGGGCAGGTCATGAAAGCCTCTGTGGGATGTGGTTCTGAATCTCAGTTTTCTTATAAGTGCAATGGGATTTTAATTAAAGAAGTAACTTGTTCTGGTTTACATGTTTAAAATATCACTTAGTCTTTTATGTGGTGGGTGAACTAGGGGTTTCAATCATGGGAGTTGGGTAATTATTTATTTACACTATTACTGTTGTCCCAGGAGAGGAATGATTGCTAAGACTAACTCATTGTGGAAGAAATAAGGAAAGTGGTGGATTCAAATGGAAATCAAGGTTTATCTTGAGTCAAGTTTTCAGAAACCATTTTAAAAAATGCCCCCTGGTAATATGAATACACACACACACACATACATATACACTTGCACATATACATGCACACTGCCCTCTGTTCCAGGCAATTGATGCCTTATGGAACATGGGGCCACTATTACAAGATCATCTACTTTTTTCAAAAGAACCCATATTGCATAAACCAAAGAAAACAAATCTGTGGCTAGAACCAGTCCATGGGCCACTGGTTTGCAAGCCTTAACCTAGATAAGCTTCAAGAGGGCGATGATCAGATTTGCCCATTCTGAACATTCAGGTACCTAGTGCTGTTCTTGGCACATAATTGATGCCTAATATATACTTATTGGATGAATGGATGGATAGAAGGGTCAGTGACAGCAATGGTTGGAAATAGTTGGGGATAGGGATGGCAAATATGTAGAGTCCACTGGAGAAACAAACGAGAGCTTTCTTAGATTCATTGGATACTAGGGTTGGAAGTTCCTGAAGAGGTCATCTAGTCATATCATGAGTTTGTGCAGCTAGGAGGAAGCAGAGCCTGGGCTAAAACTTAAATCCCCTCCTGGTCAGTCCAGGGAGAGTTGGATTAAAAGAGTACAGTTTAGTTAGCCATAGCTACAGTCTCAGTGAGTTCTCAAGAAAACTCCTTGATTCTTTCACGTCAAGAGCTCAAAACATCCTGTCCCTAACCGAGCCACAGGGAGAGCCTCTCAGTCACTGGAGGATCTCTGGGTAGTGACCTGTTCTACGGGCAATGTCTGGTCAGATATGGCAGGTACCTCTAGTTAACCTAACACTCTGTACTAACCAGAGCTTGAGGCCACTATAGGCATCAGGGAGACCAAACGCTTCCTTTTCTTGATAGGAAAAGGGGCATTAAAGAGATGGAGTGACTTGCCAGGGTCATGTGCCTGCACTGGGGATGGGGAGCAAAGTCATTGAATCTGGAGCTCTCGGGATGATGGAATTCCCACATCTCCCCAGTCACCCCAGGTCCTACCCTTCTGCCACGTCTATCTACCCAGGGAGAGCGTTCTCCAGTGAATTGGCTTTAAACAAATCTACACTGATTTCCTTGCATCTAGCCTTACTCCTCGTGTTAGCCAAGTTTTTGCTACAGTAATGCTGCATAACAAACAACTCTATAATTCTAGAGGTTTATAGGGCAATGTTTTATTTGGGGCCCATGAGTGTCAGGTTGGCTGTGGTTCATCTGATCTCAGCCAGGCTTGACCGACTCCAGGCTTCAGGCTGGTTCAGGCCAACTACACATGTCTTCATTCTGGAATCCAGGCTGAAAGAGGCTACCTGGGGCCTGCTCTTATTATGGCATAATAAGAGTCAACTGAGACAGGAAAGAAAGCTCATTCAAAGCCGCTGGTTGGATGTGGCATATATGACAACTGCTGACATTCCACTAGCTCAATCAAACGGATCAGTTGGTCAGAGTCGTATATTCCAACTTTTTCTAGAATGGCAGTTTTAAACTAGGGGAGTGGGGTGGATGATTTTGCCCCCCAGGGTCACTTTGCAATATCAGAGATATTACTATATATTTTTTAACATCTTTATTGGAGTATAATTGCTTTACAATGGTGTGTTAGTTTCTGCTGTATCACAAAGTGAATCAGCTATACGTATACATATATCCCCATATCCCCTCCCTCTTGCGTCTCCCCCCCACCCTCCCTATCCCACCCCTCTAGGTGGTCACAAAGCACCGAGCTGATCTCCCTGTGCTATGTGGCTGCTTCCCACTAGCTATCTATTTTACATTTGGTAGTGTATATATGTCCATGCCACTCTCTCACTTCGTCCCAGATTATCCCTCCCCCTCCCTGTGTCCTGTCCTATAACTTGGTAGAATCCCTGTGTTTATTATGCTATTAATTCCCTTTGCTTTTCCTAGAGTTGTTATTGGTAAAATCACAGGGAAAACCTTTAAAGAATCTGTCTAAAGAATGGACAGGGAAAGGAGGGGAAGAAGTCTTAAAACTGCATCTCAGGGCTTCCCTGGTGGCGCAGTGGTTGAGAGTCCGCCTGCCGATGCAGGGGACACGGGTTCGTGCCCCGGTCCGGGAAGATCCCACATGCTCCAGAGCGGCTGGGCCCGTGAGCCATGACCGCTGAGCCTGCGCGTCCGGAGCCTGTGCTCCGCAACGGGAGAGGCCACAACAGTGAGAGGCCCGCGTACCGCAAAAAAACAAAACAAAACAAAACTGCATCTCAGCCCGTGGCAAACTGTGTAGGAAAGTGGGATGGGGACAGGGGGCAGGGGTGGCAATTTTACTGGAATATAGTGGGTAGAGATCAAGGATGCCGCTAAACATCCTACAATACACTGGACAGACCCCACTGCAAAGAATGACCCGATACAAAAGGCCAATACTATTGACGTTAAGAAATCCCACCCTAGAGGGAGTCACTGCAAAGCGGCATAACGAAAGCTGTCGATATAGAATTATAAATATAGGGAGAAAGTGAAGAGTTGGGAACCATAATCTGATCTGCCACACTCCCAGCCACTCTCCTCTCATCAGCCAGAGTGAAAGTCACACGTATCTTTTCATTTCTCTGCTTAAAAACCCTTAGTGGCTCCCCATGACCTCTAAGTTCAAACTTCTTAGTGAGACTTACAGGTCCCATCATGAGCTTATCTACTTCACCAATCTCGCTTCTTGTTCGCCTTTCTTCTTTGATTTTATACTCTTGCCGCATGAAAAAAAAAAACCCATCATTTCTTGATTTTTTAAAAAAGACAGCTTATATCTTCACATAAGCTGTTCTCAGTTTTTGATGTTCTCCCTCTTCTTTGTCTATATCCAGCTTGCCTTTGTCCTTTAAATTTCGATTGGGAGTCTCTTCCCCTCTAAGCTCTTCATGCCTTCTCCAGGAAGGCTTGCCCTCCCCTTGCAGGCTCTTGCTGTGTCCTTTAGTTAGATCATCTTTCACGCTGGACTACATATTCTTTTCCCTTTGCTATCTCCCAGGCAAGAGTGTGAGCTCCAGGTAGTGAAGAGTCTTGACTTATGTACCTCCACCAAAAAGAGCACAGAGCAAGTGCTCAAAGAATACGACATATGAGACTGTTACAACCTGATACATAGGGCTGTGAGACTACAGAGAAGAGAACGTATTCATTGCATGCTCCCTATGTTTGTAAATTCCCTAAGGATGTAGAATTTATCCATGGCGGGTGCCAAGCATAGTGCTCTGCACAGATTGTTGTTCTCCAAATATTTAATAAAGAGTTCAGATGTGAGCTGTTTCTATCAGTCATTTACACCTTAGTATGAAATTGGCACAGCTGCGCCTGCCTCTCAGGGAGGCTGGCATCTTGAGTTTCCTTGTGGAATTAAAAGGTTGTGCAGGGTCAAACATCAAAAATCAGGGGAGAGAGGAGGAGTATGGAGGACAGGGTAAAGGGGGGTCATTTCCTCCAAAAAGACCAGTTTAGCCCCTGGGTCTGTGCCTCAGACTGGCCTCTCTTTCCCACTCAGTTTCTTTGCCTGTGCCTCCTACCCCTCTTCCGATCCAGAACACCAAGGATCTCAGCAAGGCGGTTTCCTCACACGGATACTCCACCCTGAGCCTGCCAGAGGCAGTTGATTTCATTGTTTATGTGCTGAGACACACAGCCCTTATTTAGAGGGAAGTGTGAACAAACAGACCTGCGGCAATTTCTTTTCTCTGCGGCCTCCCCCCCTGGAACAACTGTCACTCCTTTCTCCCTCCCACCCCTCCTCCCTCAGCAGGCTTTAGTGCTGAGGACACCATGTGGAGATCACAGCTCTAGATCTGAGTCCTAGTTTCACTACTGACTAGCTCTGTGACATTCTGCCTTGGTTCCTTCATCTGGGAAAACAGGCAAAATCCCTGTCATCTCCTCCGCTATGCAGTTAGTTCAGGTAAATGTATCCAATGAGTTCAGTGAAGGCGTCATATCTTTGTTGATCCAGGCATTGAAGCTACAGAAATACCTAGGCAGGATGCAGTTTGCAGAAAGCATTTCAAAAAACAATTTGGTTTTTCCCTTTCTGGCTTACTTCACTCTGTCTGGGGTACAGATGCACCTATTTGTCGGGCAGGAATAGAGACGTAGACGTAGAGAACAGACATGTGGACACGGGGGTGGAAGGGGAGGGTGGGACGAATTGGGAGATTAGGTTTGACATAAATACACTACCATGTGTAAAATAGATAGCTAGTGCGAACCTGCTGTATAGCACAGAGAGCTCAGCTCTGTGCTCTGTGATGACCTAGATGTGGGGGATGGGGGGTAGGAGGGAGGTCCAAGAGGGAGGGGATATAGGTATACATACAGCTGATCACTTCATTGTATAGTGGAAACTAACACAACGTTGTAAAGCACTTTTACTCTAAAAAAAAAAAAAAGGGCAGGGGGAACAATTTGGGATAGTGAGAAAGAAGCGGAATTTGATTTCAGAAGACCTTGTGTCCAGGTTGTGGACCTACACCTTCCTGATGTTAGGTGTTGGGGTTAGTTTCCTGGAGAGCACCATGGTGTAGGGATGGCATGCATACTTCTGCTTCCCTCCAACCCATGGCAGACATCACTAATCAAACCCAGATGCCATCTCAGTATTCTCCTCAACACAGGGCACCTGGGACCCACTGACAATCAGCCAGAAGCTGAAACCTTTGTGCCATTTTGGGAAGAAAAAGCACAGCTTTGTGGTCAAGCCAATGTGGTTAGAACCATGGTTCCTGTGTAACATTAAGCAAGTCCAACACTCTCCTTTAATCTCAGCATCCCTCCACATCTGTATAAAGAATCTATTTTTACCTCCCTCACAAGTTTCCTGTGATAACTAAATAACATTAAATAGTACATGTCATATGGCATGTCATAGATACTTAATACTCATTTTCTACCTCTTCTAGTTTTAAATAGACTTTTTCTCTTACCCTCAGTTTTTACCACCTGTAAAATATTATTATGAATGCCATTCTCACGAGGTTATTTTAAGGATTCAACCTGTTGCCCTGGATCGTATTAACATAGGAGAGCTAAAGACTCTCTGTTGTCCTGACTCCCCCTCATAGTTTCTCTCCCCACAGCAAATCTACTGGCTCCCAGCTGAAGGTCCATCCTGCCTCAGTTTCCCTTCCATCCTCTGGCCAGTTTTGAGAATTATTTGGAGAAGGGTCATTAGCTTCAAGCTAGCCCAAGTGCTAGATCTTGGTCCAAATTGTGTCCCTCAGTCCTCTCAGGCCCTTCAGTATGTCAGGGAATAAATGCCCCACTGCGTGTCCCTTTGGAAGGGAAGACAGCAGAAGAGGCCACCAGTGTCCTTTTCACCACTTTTCAGTTATTTCTTCCTCCCCTTTGGATCCCACTAGAGCCTGACCAAGGTGAATAAGGAGAGACTCTTAGGTGGCAGATTTTAGGAGGCCCTTACTCTTGGGGGCCGTGCAAGGGCCGACTGCTCAGTGAGAGTGAGGGCCTCCTTAAATGGAGTAGCTTCAGCTCCCTGCTTGCCACACCCTGGTCCTGGTCCTGGTCCTGGCAAGTAGGGCAGGAATTTAGTAAAAGTATTATCTGCCAGAACGTTTGAGGGTATGGGCTTTGGAGTCAGGCCTTCTGTACTCAAATTCTGACACCTCCACTTGAGTTAAGGGATTTTGCATAACTTAACTATACATTTTTTTTCCTTATACGTAAATTGGAGATAATAATGGTACTGCCCTCATAGTGGTGCTGTGAGGATTCAATTAGGGGCTACATTGATGATAACCAAGAAAGCATTGGTAATCCTAAAAGCATAATTTTAATTAGACTGTGCAAAACTGGAAATAGTAGAGACCCTAGGAGAAGAGAAAGGGATCAAATTCCCACTGGATATGTTTTTCCATTTTAAGCCTCCAAGCTATTCTCTGTAGCGCTATGATCCCCACTTTACGTGTTAGGAACTTAAGGCCACAGAGAATAAAGAACTTGCCCCAGGATGCTCAGCTGGTATGAAGAGGCTACAGTACTTGAACCCATGTCCCCCAAACTCCAAATTCTTTGCTCTTCCCTTCCACCATGAAGCCATCTCTGATTTGAAATCCGTGGACTAGATTCATGGTTCCTTCAGCTGCCTGTTCATTAGAATCACTTGTGTGACACCTTAAACACACACACTTGACAGAGCTCCACTCTTGAACTAGAATCTTCTGGAAATCTGTATTTTTAATAAGAAGCCCTGGGATTAACACAAGTCGCCAGGTTTGGGCATCACAGGAGGCTGGGTGATCTCAAAGCTCACTTCCACCTCTAATTTTCTAAGTATAGCCTCATGAGAAAGTGACAGTGAAAGTAATTATCAAATTGCAAGAATAAAGTGCCTTGCTAAGAAAAGGCTGGCACTAAGGGACGTAAAATTAAAGCCCAATAGATTAAAATTCCTTTAAGAAATGAGTAATACAAAGATTAAGGCACATCTGATACAGCTTCTTGAAGGGCTGCTCAAAGATTTATAGGCAGAGTGTATATCAGCTCTGATGAGAGAAGGAAGAAAATGTGTCTTATCCCTCTCATCTTGCAGTGGAAGGTAAAGTATGCAGAAAAGGAGAGTTGGCAATCGTCAAGCAAGGCACCAGAAGCGCTTTTGCAAATATTTGCAACAAAGAGAAAGCAAATCCCCTTCAAGTGAGCAGGGAAGGTTTGGTTGTCAGTCAGGGGTCGAGTGACTTCATAAGTCAAATCCCTTTCTTAGGAGGTTTTTTGTTTTTTGTTTTTTTATCACACACACAGAAAATGAGCAAAGGAACTTGGAGTAATTAGGAGGTAATGAAGTTGTCAGAATAAGCTATTGACTAAAGAGTAGACAAGGGAATAGATGAAAATTTTAAACATTTCTAATTTAGCTGATCTGGAAGCTGCACATCTTTTGTCTGTATGGGAATTATCCTTGATGCCTAACGAATGAGCTTTCTGGGCAAAGCAGGGAGAATCCCAGAAGACAAAGGAAGAAGGAATTGGAATCAAAGTCCAAAATGGTAATAGTGACAGTAATAGAAATTATAATTAATCCCTTACATTTTTATTCAGCTTTGCAAAGCGCTTGAACATATATTACCTAGTTCAATTTGTGCAGAAACCTAAGAGGGAGGAAGAAATATCCACAGATGTAAGTGTGGAAACTCAAGGTCAGAGAATACAATGCTTTGCCTAAGGGTCATCCAAATTACTCTTACTAGTACAGAGCTGAGGCTTGAATTCTGGTCCTTTCAGCCCAAAGCAAGTGTTCTTTCCATTACAGATTAAGCTGGGGGAACACTGAGGGTGATTGGAAATTGATAAGAAATTGATAAGCCAGTTTAACTCAATGTTTAGAGCTAAAACGGCCAGACTATGCTCTATGCTTCCTTTCTTCCTGCATCCTTCCTTTCCTGCCAACTCGGTCCCTTCTTCCCTCTTGTTGTTCAGGAGTTTGAACAGAAGGAAGTGCTTTCTCTGAGAAGAGCCTGGCTCTCCTCTGTTTATTCTGGCTGGCGTTGCTAGTGGGGGAAGGAGACTAAGAGAACAATCATTTGCTCAGTACAGGTCCTGGGCTTTACCTATAGGATCTCATTTGGTCTCAGAATCACTCTGCAAGGGAGGTATGCGTATGCCTCCTGTTATGGTTGTGCAGACTAGCATCCTGAAAGACTAGGCAACTGGCCCTAAGCCTGCTGCTGTGTGGTACAGCCCCACCCGATCTCTCCAATACCCAAACTCATGGTCCTTCACTATTATTTCCACCTGGCAGACCATCTAGGCTGAGGACATCAGACCACAAAGATGACTGTTTAGTCTGGAAAGCAAAGGCTGGGAGGGAATACGGTTCAGTTTGCAGTCAGTGCCAGGCGAGCCCCCAGCCAGTGCCCAGCACTGATCTGCCAGCCACCCGAATGAGCTGGCTCAGAAGTGGATCCTCCAGCCCCAGGGAGCTGTTCTCAGGAGGTTTTCTGGAGCAGAAATAAACAGTGCTGGTTGAGCTCTGCCCCAAACTGTAGGAAAATAAGCAAATAAAATGGCTGTGTCTTAAGCCACAGAATTTTGGTGTAGTTTGTTACACAGCAAGCGATCCCTGGGATACCCGTTCTACACTCTTCAGAGGAGGGCTTATCTCTGCAGGTGATATTTTCCAGGAAGAGTTTGGCCACTGACAGGAGAATGAAGGGTGGAAGGAAGGGGGAAGCCTCAAGCGGGTTCTCTGGCAGAGGCTGCATCTCCTCTGTCCTTCTAGCTCTTCCTAGAAGGATCTTCTGTGCTTCAAGTTTCGCCAGGTGAACCCTGTCCCCATGCTGCCTTCCACTGCCTCTTGCCTCTATCCCTCCAGGCTAGGGCTGGGAGTGTCTTCTGTTACTGCTCATCACCGTCCCTGTTTTTCCCAATTTTCCCATCGGTTATGCAATTAATGTCCCGCATTAAATTCCCACTGTGGAAAATAAATGAGTAATTTCTGTTTTATTGGTTAGATTCTGCTGATGGGTATATATCACAAGTTACAATAAATAGTCCAACCCAGTTCTTTCCCACATGTTCATTCTTTTCCATGTCCTCCAGCCCCCATCAGAATATAAACACACCCTTACCCCTGGTCACTGGCCCCTTCTGGCCTCTCTGATACATCTCTGGCACTCTCTCCTCAACTCTCCACTTTGCCTTAGGGCTTTTACACTGGCTGTTCTCTCTGGATGCTCCTCCCTCAGAAGTGAGCAGGGTTCACTCTCTTATCTCCTCCAATCCTCTGCTCAGGTATCACCTTCTCAGTGAGGCTGGCCTCAATCCTTACTTAAAGTGACACCCATGCATCTCCCCCCCTGCATTCCCCACCCCCCTTATCCTGTTTCTTTTTTCTTTTTTCCCCCCATAGCACTGATCATCTTTGAACATGCTATATAGTTTTCTTGTTTATCACATTTATTATCCATTGTCTCCTCTTTCTACATCAAGTTCCATGAAGTCAGAATCTCCCTTGTCTCTGGTCACTGATTTATCCCAAGTGCCTCGAACACAGCTGGCACATGCTGGGAAATATCTGCTGAATAAGTAGGTGACAATTTTATGCAGAATCTCAGTGTCCAAAGCAGAGAAAAGCTGAACCTCTCTGGCTGAAACAGAGGAAACGGGCTAAGACCCCAGGCTACTCATAGCCCACCTCTTTCTCTGCAACGTTCTCTTTAGGATAAAACAAACCCTGCAGTGTAAAACCCACAGCTGCAGGGGACTCTGAGAGCCCAGATTATTTGTTCATATGTACCTAGTTGGGCTTATAACTTGTGATCCATTTACTACAGTTTGTTTCACAAACACTTTCTTGAGTTTTAACAGGAGATATCCCCCAAGACAGTTTGGTGGGCAAATAAAAACATACAGACAAACAGATTTCTTTCCTGCAGTATTTCTCAGCGCTTTTTTTTTTTTTTTTTTTTTTTTGGGCGGCGGGCCTCTCACTGTTGTGGCCTCTCCTGTTGCGGAGCACAGGCTCCGGACGTGCAGGCTCAGCGGCCATGGCTCACGGGCCTAGCCGCTCCGCGGCACGTGGGATCTTCCCAGACCGGGGCAGGAACCCGTGTCCCCTGCATCGGCAGGCGGACTCTCAACCACTGCGCCACCAGGGAAGCCCATCTCAGCGCCTTTTAATACGTTCCTGAGTGTGGTGAGTTTCCAGGAGGGACTTAGAATATTTCCCCAAACTTTGTGACCACAGGACCCTCTCTCTATGGACTATCTGGCAAGAAATGCTTTGGGAAATGCAGATCTTCTGGCTGATCTCAGTCTCCAACCTGTTACTATGATAATTTGAATCATCATAAATATTTAATTCATAACACTTATCTCAATGGCTAATATAGTTAGTAACTCCACATTAATATCACACCTATGAGCATAATTATTAACTATTAATTCTAGAACAATTAACTGTAGGTGAGCCTCAGTTCACGTTAAGTGCACTTCAGTCCTGAGAAGAGGTGAGGATGGTGTATGGATGGGTTTAGGACTCGGATGGGGTTCAGACAACCTGGACCGGCTCCTGGCTTTACTGCACGTGTGTGACTTGGGGCAAGTAACAAAACTCCTCGGCCCCAGTTTCTTCTTTCTTAACTGAGCTGTTTTGATTCAGTTGGGATGTTTAAGCTAATAAGGTCCCTCAGATGTGTGGCAATGAGGGAAGGAAGCTTGTGGTTCCCATCCCTATAGCCCCAGTAGCTCAGTTGGGATGTTTAAGCTAATATCAACATGTGCCGTGCGCTGTCCTAATGCTCCCTGTCGCAATGCCCACAAAACCCAGTGGCAAACGCTCCAAATGAATCAGAGTAATGAGGTGGAGACTGACTGGGGTACTTTTCTATGAAGTCTCTAGCTTCACTGTCCTCTATTAGCAATACCCCTATACACACAGACACACCAAATGTGTCCACATGTACGTGCAGGTGCGTGTGTGTGTGCCTGTGCCTGGGTGTGTCACGGCTGAAGAACAATACATTACAAGAGCTTAAATGAGTGTCAGAGACCAGGCAGGCAAGCAGAAGTTTAGAGAAAGGAGAGGTGATCTTCTCAAGGACGGTTGTCAGGTCAGCAGCTTGAAGGCGTCCTCAACCAGAGTATTTCCATCTACAATGAGAAGCAGGTTCCCAAAGGTTGAGAGTGAGTCAAGAGCTGAGAGGTAGAATGTCAGTTGGATCTGCTTGGTTGTTTAGAGTCAGACTGGAAAAGCGGCAAGAGCATGTCCTTCTCCAGACGCTGGCGGGAGTCGCTGAGAGATCAGATGCTACTTCAGTGTCCTCGCACTCTCCGTCTGGTCCTTCCACAGCGATAATAGCTGAGCCCATCTCTCAGCAGAGGAGAAACTGAGCACTTGGACTGAAGCCATTCAATATGTCTGAGTCTTGGAACCTCTCTGAACCCTGTATCAAACACATCTAGAGATAAGAGCCCCCAAAATATAGACTGGCACTCATCTGGAGATTATAAAGCATGCTTCCAAAACTATTAAATCTAAAGGTAATAGATGAAATGGCTTCAAATAGAGATTTGTCCAAATTCCCTTTTCAAAAACCTAGTGAGGTTCTGGCCAAGCAAGATGGTAACCGAGTATGGAGATAGGGTAATCTGTCTTCCCTGAGTTTCGGGACTTGAGGGGAGATTCTGAGCCAAGATCCCTAAAATGTGCCCTAAGTCAAAGCCAAGGACGTCAATTTCAGTGTAACAGGTACGTATAGGGTCACAAATCTGAACCCCATGCCAAATATGAGTGGGAAAAATAGTACAAACTACTCGAGGAGGATTCTTAGGTAAGACCTGGCCCTTCCACTAATTTCCCACATGACCTTTCGCATGTGGGACGCTGAGCTTTCCATAAAATGGGCTTCAGTTTGCCCAACTGTAAAGAGTTGGTACAAGACAAAATACGGTAGATGTGTAGCGTGGATTCCTACACTTGTCATCTTGTTGCAAAGACAGACATTGTCATTCAATCAGAGCACTCTTTTCACCAAGTCCAGTTGGTGCTTTCTCAACGCTCTGCTCCAAGGAGCCACACCTGAGATGACCTGGGCATCCCTGAATTAGAAATACCCAAAACTCCTTCCAGTGCAAACAAGCTTCTTAATTCTATGAAAAATAGGCTTCTTTGTGTTAGAGCACTTTGGTCACTGAATTTTCCTCTCACTATATTAACGGCACCTTCATACGCTTCCTTCAACCTTATGATTGATGCCCCAAATGTCCTCACCATGAGCCATCTACCTTAAGGTATTTGCACCTGAAGATCACCTGTAACCGGAAGCCCTCGATGCCCAGAGCAATCTTCCTGATGAAGCATACAGTGTGAAGACAGAGTCATAGGTGCTGACAGGCATCTTAATGACTAAACCTTGGGCGCTTTTACAACCAAACACATTTTTAATTGGACTTCCTTGGAGACCGCCTCTTATGTGATGTCTTGAGCAATGTTCTTCCCTGGCATCCTTGTGTGAAGGGCACTTCACAACTTCCGGTGCTAATTATCCTCTGGAGAAAAGGGGAGAGACCCTGGCCAGCAGCTGGTTCCATAATCTAGGTCAACTCTCTGGAGTTGGTCTTTTGTTATTTCAATTTCCTCAAGCTCATTATCAGAAGGAACCTATAAACTCTTGATTAACTGGGCCCTAGCCGAACAGAACTCTGGATTTCCAGTAAATTTTCAGAGGCCCTCCTCTCTAAGAGCAAGAGGTAAATGACAGCCATACAAGTCAACATGAAGGAACCCAGAACAACAAAAGATGCTAGGAAAAAAGCATGTTCGACTTTGCGGCACGTGTTGTATTATCACGTCATTTTTTGTTTTGTTTGTTTTAGTAACTTAAAATATCAGCCATGTTTTTGCCCATGCCAAAAATGGGCAGGAGTTCAGGCCAGGCTTAGCAAAGATGGTTCATCTCTGTCTCACATGGTGTCGGCTGGGCAGCTTGATGGGCTAGAGCATCCAAGATGGCCTCACACACATGTCTGGGCCCTTGGTGCTGGCTATGAGCTGGGAGACTTGCTTCATCTCTGCCGGGCATCTCTTTCTCACCAGATGGTCTCTCATCAATCAGGAGTCCAGACCGAGCTTTTTACATGGAAGCCGGCTTCTAAGAATGCACATGACTTTTGGTTTGCATTTATACTCTCCAGGAAACAGCAGTCTGAGGACCGCCAAGAAATTGTGGGCACCAACAATAGTGTTACACAGAAAGAATCTTTGGTTCTTACACCTACCGTTGGGATCTGATGACTCTCAACTCTCAGGCTTCTTCTGCCTCAGAGATTCAAAGTAACTAGGATGCTTAGACTGGGAAACCATTGCGTAACCGTCATTAATTTGCTTTCTTTGGTATATTTTTATTTTTTATTTTTAATTATGTTTTTTTTTTTTTTTGTCGCACCGTGCAGCATGCGAGATCTCAGTTTCCCGACCGGGGATCGAACCTGTGCCCCCTGCATTGAGAGCGCAGAGTCTTAGCTACTGGACTTCCAGGCAAATCCCACGCTTTTTTTGGTATATCTTTAGAGTAGAAGTCTCCGTGTTTCACTGCGAGATTTCTCCAAACTTCTCCTCACTACATAGCATTATGGAGTGTAAACCGTAAGTTTAAGGATGAAGCCCATCCTTCAAGTCCACTGGCTACATACTGTCTCTGAGTTTATCTCATTACCCACCTGGCTGCAGACTTCAACAGCTGTTCAGTTCCCCCTAAAGAATCCACTTATACCAAAGCACGAGTGAGCAATGTGGATTCACTGACAACTATGGAATGGAGAAAATTTACATAGCACAACCCTCAGCAAAATTAAGAAAATATATGTATCCCCTGTTAGATGTTTGTCTTTCCCAAATTCCCTTCTCTACAGGATCCCTGGGAGTTCTTTCCCTTTCCTATTTCCTCCCACTATACCCATGTTCCCTGGATCCTCTCTCTTCTCTGCCGAATGTTACCAGGTCCTCCAAATTCATCTTGCCTCTGTCATCCAGAACAATCAGAAAAATGCAGCTCTTTCCTCCTAAATCCTTTACCTTTCTCAGTAAAACTTTTTTTTTTTTCTGTTTCGAGAGCTAAGCTCATAAAAACCACGGGTAGAAAAGAACATTCTGACCCAAGTGTACCCACCTATCCCACCCTCAGTACCAACACCATCATCACGACCAACAAACACAACAATGTGATGTGACAGTAGAAGCCATTTCAGTGGGCCAGGTCTGTTAATTTATTCATTTACACAACAAACATTTTTTAAATAAATAAATTTATTTATTTATGGCTGCATTGGGTCTTCGTTGCTGTGCGCAGGGGCTTCTCACTGCGGTGGCTTCTCTTGTTGCAGAGCATGGGATCTAGGCATGTGGACTTCAGTAGTTGTGGCACACAGTCTCAGTAGTTGTGGCACATGGGCTTGGTTGCTCCGCGGCATGTGGGATCTTCCCGGACCAGGGCTCGAACCTGTATCCCCTGCATTGACAGGCGGATTCTTAACCGCTGTGCCACCAGGGAAGTCCCACAACGATTTTGAGAGCCCTACTGTGTTTCAGACACTGTGCTGGTCACACATGCAAGAGTGAACAGCATATGTCTACATGCATCTCACATTCTAGTGCAGGGAACCAGAAAATTTTAAAGCATACACATTTGGGACTTCCTTGGAGGTCCAGTGGTTAAGACACCAGGCTTCCACTGCAGGAGGCTCGGGTTCGATCCCTGGTCAGGAAAGTAAAGATCCCGCATGCTGTGTGGTGGGACCAAAATAAATAAATAAAAGCAACCATATTAGTAGAAGAACGCATAGATAGACTGAAGGGACAGGAAAGAAATGGAGTGTTGTGATAGGAAACATGAGAAACTTTCTTAATCGAGGTAGTTAAGAAGAGTCTCAGGAGGATGGGGCATTTGGACTGAGATCAGAAGGGTGAAAAGGAGTATTCCTTCTCTTGCCAAACTCTTGCCAACATCCTATTACCTTCTTGCTCTCAATGGATAAATCCCAAGGAATGTTCAAAAATAGACATCAACCTGAAAGACTTTAGGCTGGAGAAGAACACGGCGTGTTCTAGGGAGAGCGGATTAGAAGGAGCATGAGGGAGATAGGCCAGAGTGAGGCTGGAGAGGCAGGCTGAGCCTCTGTGGGCCAGGTGTGCCTTCCAGGCTTCAGTGGGGAATTAGAACCACTGCAAGTGCTACAGAAATAAGGGAGTTATTATAGGAGTTAGACTTTCCATGCATGTAGGAGGTGCGGGGAAGTAGGTGTCTGGAACGGGGGAGTTGAAGGACCAGAGAAACAGTCTCTGAAGCACAGTCAAGGTGGGGATGTCGGAGCTTGTGGGGAACCCACAATCATACGCACTTCAGCCTCCCAAAATGAGGTGGGTGCTCAGTGGTCTCTGGAAGCTGCTGTCTCGAGAGGGTAGTTGAATGTGTATAACTGCAACCAGTGCAGAGTCACAGCCAAGCGCCTGGGTTGTGGGCGGCAGCTGAGAAGATGAGCTGGCTGCAGAGGAGAGCATGGGCAGGCGGGGGCCGCTGGCCTTCTCTGCGCCTGTTCATCGCCCTATGTGACCACGACATACTCCTGAGGGTAATATCCCTGCTTTCCTTCCACCCCTGATTTCCTCTCTTGGCCAACTCTAAACCAGAACCACAGAACAAAGGGGATTTTGGGAAACACAGATCCCGACACCCCAGATGAGGGTTTGGATTTTATTCTCATGGAAAGGAAAGCCCACTCACCTTTACAACTCCAGAGCCTACCATGAAAAACATCGGTTCTTCTCTGCCGTTTACCTTTGCTTCTTCACTACCATATTCCTTCTATATTTCCTTATTACTAACACAGTTCCTAAGCCCCAAATCCTTCAAGTCTCCCTTTTTCCGGTAGAAAACTGGTATACCACACATTCTCCTCGAGCATTTAAGTCCCTCTCTGGAGTTAACAGATGCAAATCCATGTCCCACCCCTTCAGAGGCTTAGAGCCTGGGGTGGGGGGAAGTTGGAGAGGGGATATATTTTGTAGGCTTGAGTCAGGACACCCATGTACTCCTCAGTAGATGGTAATCAGGGGCGAGTTACCTGTCTGAGCCATAATTCATCCACGTATAAAGGGGCATAGCCATCCCTACCTCACAGAATCTAGGGGGTTAAAATAGAAATGCATTATAAGTAGACAGCATATATGCAAACTGTCTTATTCCCAGCAAGTGCCCAGTGTAAGGAAGTTCACCTTTTCTTTTTCTCTGCTGTGCTTTCTGGAGTAACACTAACACCATGTTGGGGTTATTCATTGCCCCATTCGCACCACTTGTTCCTGCTTCTTTTTATTGCCCACCACCAAAACTGCAGCTGTTTTATGAAGCTTCTAAGCAGGGTGAACCAACTCTTTCAGGTGTCAGGCATCCCCAGTATTGCAACCCTGTAGTCACCTTCCTCAACTTTAAACAGGCATCTTCATAATGGCACCTAACTCCTTCTAAGGACTGAATGAGATACTGTATGGAAAGGGCTTAGAACATAGCCTGGCCCATGGGAAGGACTCAGAGAATGGTAAATATTGTTATTATCACAGCCATTATTACCATGTGCATCCTTCCCTCAAAGGTAAACTGTCAAGTCCCTGTGTTGTGGGTAGGAGGACCCAGCACAGTGCTGAACTCTACAGTGCCTTTCCCCTCACGTAATAAGTCAGGTCATGAGAAAAAAGCCAAATACCTTAGTCACTTTCTTCAGGAGAGCGCTATGCCCACGAGGGTATTCTTGAGAAGTCATAAAATGGACTTTGTTTTGTCTCCCTCTGATTTGAAACTCCGGTTGCCTAGGGCAGATGGGCAATTTCAAGCTCCATTAATGACTTTTCCCAGGAGCCCACTACGTCCTTATGTAAAAAGCTAAGAAATGTTAGCTGAAGAGACAGACACATCATCATCCCTTTCTAGGATTCTCCAACATGTTTATAATTATTTTCCCAAATGTATATGTCTTGTTTCATTTTTATTTATTAATTTTTATTGGAGTATGGTTGCTTTTATGTCATGTTTCAAAAATAACAATAATAATGCCCAATATTTATGGAGCATTTACTATGTGTCTGACACTATACTGAGTGCATTAGTTTCATTAGGTATTTTATCTTCATGCCGACCAATGAGGTAGAAGCTGTTATATGAGATTTATAGAGGATGAGACAGATGTGTATGTATGCATTGTTCTAACACTAGGTACTTGGTGGTGTGAATAATCCAGAACCCTTCCTGATATATACATACTACTTACAAATGGAAACGATGGGAGAAGTATAATAACTTAAAAAGCAAGACACATGCACATAGCTTACTTAGTATTCAAGCAAAGAAAATTACCAAGTGCCAGAAACAAGAAAGAAGTGAAAGTCAGTGTGATAATTGTAAAATCTCATACTGTGGCAAACATAGTAGGTAGGGAATAGTATTAGACCTAGAAAAATGCCCACATGTTTATGGGCTTGGGTTTCAGTCTCATATAGGCATGGGAGTGTCAATTTAAAAAAATGCACAATGTGAGAGTTGCGAGTTAAGTTTTATTTGGGGCAAAATGAGGACTATAGCCCAGGAAACAGCATTTCAGATAGCTCTGAGGAACTGCTCCAAAGCAGTGGGGGGAAGGTCGGTATATGTGTGATTTTGGTGAAGGGGGAGTACCTGCAATCAAGCACATACTTTTGGCAGAAGGTTTCTGTTAGTCTCATGAGGGTTTCTCCTAGTCACGAGGGGCAGACGTCACCATGAAGGTGCTTTTTCTAGATACGAGGAGATGCAAGAATTGGGCTCATAAAACCAGCTCCTGAAAATATCTAACTATCTGAAGACCTGTTCTGTCAGTTTTTCTCAGAGCACAGAGGGTCTCATTTCTGCTCTCCACGCTGAGCTCCCTCCAGGGGGTGTCAAAGGTCAGCGGCTACAGCAGCACATGGTTTAATCCTTACAGAGGCAGATGGCAAGTGCCCATTTGTAGTTGACAGGAGATAAGGCCTGGAGTCTGTGATAGGTGGAAAATTGGAACTGTGGCTGCATAAAGCTGGAAACATCACAAATTAATTCTTAGTGAAACTAGAAAGACTTGAACCACCAACCCTGAGAATTTACAAAGAAGCATCTCTCTACCCAGAGCTCTATAAAGGTAAAAAAAAAAAAAAAAAAGAAGTCTTTGGTGAAAAATAACCCTAAACTTTCATTACAGATGGGTTTGGAAACTGAACTATGTGACACAAATAGTTCAAAAATCTCAAAACAACAGATTAATATAAAAAGTGATTCCTGGTTTGTAGTAAAACTGGAGCCCTTGACAGGGGCCAAAACAAGGGCTCAGAAACACAGATTCACTCCCAAAACACAGGCGCTTCCCACCAGACAGAAAATTAGCCTTCAGTGAAGATGAATTAACAATAAAAATGTACAAAATACATGGGGAAGTGACTCACCACAAGGGAGTTTTAATAATCACAGTCATCAGGGAGACCAACTCCCAAGAATTTAAGGCAAAAGAACAGTGCAAAACAACTGCAAAATAAGAATTTTTAAAAGCAAATAGAAGTAAATAGAAAAATAGTAACCACAAGAAAACAATAAGATATTATTAGAAAAGGCCAGATTGCTTTGAAAGATAGAGACATTAAAGATAAAGAGGAAGACATTAAAAATTGGGTTCCCAATATTCAGAATCCAATGAATAAATTAAATATCAGATTAGACACAGCTGAAGAGATGATTAGTTAACTGGAAGAACAATCCAAAGAATGCATCTCAGGGAATCCAGAGACAAAACATATGAGGGAAGCATAAGGAGACCTACGGCGTAGAATGAGAAAATTCTATCATTTAAGTAGAATATAGAGAGAATGAGGGAGAAGCAATGTTTAAAAATATAATTATGAACTTTCCAGAGTGGATAAGATATAAATTTTTGGAACGTAAGTTCTGAGAAAGAAGGGGTAGATAACTTTCTCAAGGCCACATAACCAGTAGGCAGTGGAGTCAGGTTCATACTGACTCAATCTGCATGAGCTCTTCATTTTAACTAGCACCCCCAGGCTGCAAACAAGTCTTTGGCATTCTCCTTGAGGGCTCAAATCATGACTAACTCATAGGACCCTTGTGGTTGTAACAAACCTCAAACTGTATCTGGTCCAAAACAATGATAATTATGAAGCTGTCAACCCAGCATTTCCTAAAATGTGTTTCAAAAAACATTTGTCCCATAGTGAAGGGTAGGGGGGAGGAGAGTTCTCTGGTCAAATGTTTGGAAAACACCATACATGCAATATCTCTTTGTGGAGGCATAGCAAATATCAGTATATTAAACTTTCTTTTGAGTCTGATATAAAGACTTCTGTTTGATTCCAGAGCCAATTTCTCCCCAAATACCAACAACTATTGACCTTCAGAAGTCTCTCTCTTTTTATTTTTTTTTGGTTACAATTCTGTATAATATTGGAAACAAATAATTATTCAACTTTGTTTGAATACTTCCATTGTTATGGAATTCACTATCAACCAAGGCAGTCCTCTCTACTTTTAGACAGCTTTTATGGACAGAAAATTATTTTTTATATTGAAAGGAAATGTTTCCTCTTCTACCCGTTGGCATTAACTATGCCCCATAAGATTATAAAGAAAATGTCCTGACCTTGTTAACGTCTGCTGCAGTAACAAATGACTTCTAGATTTCAGGGGTTTACAACAACAAATACTGTTTTCTTGCTCATGTACTTATCAGCTCCAGGTGAGCTGAGTCTCTGCTCTTTGATCTTACTTATTTCAGGGCTGAAGGAGCATTCTCCATCTTGGTTAGGGCCAAGGAGAAATTGTGATGGAGGTTCCTAAAGCTTAGCTGTGGCAATCACACTTTCAAGTTTAATTGGTCAAAGCAAGTCATATGACCCAGCCATTTCTCAAAGATGAGAAGATATGATCCTGACGAGGAGAGGGTAGCCAATATTTTGGAACTATGATACAATCAACTATCTAGTCAAACCTGTCATTCAGAAAATGTGAAGATGGCTACTGACTAGGTTCTGGTACCAATTCCAATGTTCGGGGTTGGGGGGATCCCCACCCCAACAAGCAATTCTCCTGATACGAGTGGGTGTTCTGTAATTCAACTCAATTCTGACACTATCTACCAGGAGATAGCATCAGATTCCACAGGTTAAGTGTTTATTTAGTTCCACAGGGCTGACACCCCCTTGCCCAACTTCAGACCCCAGTCGCAAATCCCAGTTGTTACCTGTGCCTCTGACACACTGGCTATAAATCAGAGTTTCCCATCTAGACCCTCTCTTTGTGTTCAATTAATTTGTTAAAGCAACTCACAAACATTGAGAGAGAAACATTCTACTTACTAGATTAAAGGTTTATTATAAAAGGATGTAACTCAAGAACAGCCAGACGGAAAAGATGCACACACAGGGCAAGGTTAACAGGAAAGGGCATGGAACTTCCATGCCTTCTCCAGGTGTGACATTCTCCCCAAATCTCCATGTGTTTACCAACCCTGAAGCTCTCTGAACCCAGTCCTTTTGGGTGTTTATGGAGGCTTCATTACACAGACATGATTGATTAAATCATTGGCTGTTGGTGATTGATTCAGCCTCCATCCCTTCTCCCGCCCCCAAGGTTGGGTGGGGGTGGGCATGAGGGGGGAACTGAAAGTTCCAAACCTCTAATCAAGAGGTTGGTTCCCCTAGCAACCAGCCCCCCCATCCAGCTTACCTAAGGGCTTTCCACAAGTCATCTCATTAACATAACAAAAGATACCTTTATCGTTCTAACCACAGGAAATTCCAAAGATTTTAGTAGCTGTGTGTCAGGAAAGGGGATGATGACCAAAAACATATTTCTTATTATAAATCAAATATCACAGCTACCACGTGCTCCTGGCATTCCCCAGCTTCTCCGATTTCCAGTTCCTTTTCTGTTCTTTTATGACATGGTTTTGAGTATCTTGGGATCTCCCTTCCCTGAATATATTCCAGGTAATGTTAGTATTAATAATAATGATGATTGGTGAATATAAACCTGTGGCTATGCTCCACTCTTTACTGGCATCATCTCTTTTAACCCTCACGACAGCCCTGGGGACAGGTGTTACTATACTCATTTACAAATTGTACAGATGGGGAAACCGAGGCTCGGAAAGCTTGATTAACTTAACCAATTTAGAGCTGGTGTATGGCAGAGCCTGTCTGACTATAAAGCTCAGCCCTTAATCTCTACTGTACACACTGCATCCCTGTGTAGTTCTGTTCCCTAAATATGTATGAGAAGCTGAGGAAGAGATGACACCTTTCTAGTCTCAAGAACATATGCCATGGGGCACAAATGTCCAAAAGTGAGATAGAAATTCTATGATTCAACATTTGAAGCAAGAATAAGAATATGTTGGCACATCTTTCAGAAGCACTGTGTCCTCCAAGCACCTGGAGGTCCATTTGCACATTTAATGTACATCAAAAACCATCTGTGCATACTTGGTGCAATAATCAACAGAGTAATTTATGGACATGATCTGGATCACAGATGGAAAAAGTATTTTACTTTCTATGTGAACTCGATTTTTTATAAATGACCACCTTGAGGGTTGTGTTGAGAAGGATCCTGAGGGGTTCTTAAGAAAGTGTGGCATAATCAATAAGCAATGTCTGCTAAAAGAAAATAAGAAGGAAGCTGTGCTAGGCTTAGCAAGCATTTGTCATCCTTATACTAGAAAATACCACCCATATGATTCAGGGAATAAAGCCTCTCAGAAAAATACTGAACTAATATTTAATTTCATAAAAAGGAAGGAGAAAACTAACAGCACCTGCCATTGAGCAAATACTTTATTTCACTTACTCCATACAACACAAGGCAAATGGGTATTATGTCCCCATTTTATAGTCAAGAAGATGAAGTCTTGGAGATGCCGATTAACTCCTCCTGAGATCCACAGCTAGTCAATGGTAGAAACAGGATCCAGCTTTAGGTCTGATGGATTCTTGATGCTAGACCACAGCATGCCACCTCTAAAATGCTCTGAGCTACATAAATTGTCCTGCTAGCTGAACTACCTCTTTTGCCATGATATGGCCCAATTCCAGGACGTCCAACACTTTTCTATTCCTGCCTTTCCTCCTTCTCACTGGCTGAAGACTCATTCCTCTCGGAACACAAATGGCTACAAGGCAGGACACTTTGTGTTGGACCAGATCGTGCCTCCTAAAGGTGGCAGGTTTGCATCACGACTTTACATAAACGCTCTGAGCACCGAGAGCAGGAGGCAGGCAGGAGTGTGGCTCTGCCATGAGACAAATATAGAGCTGCTGTCCTTAAACCTCTAACAAGAGACTAACCCTCAGGGGAGACGCCATGCAATAAATAATTTTTGCCATGACACATTCCTTCCCTTTGCATAAATTTAACACCTCGCTCTCTGTACAATATGTGATCTTCCTGCTAACTCCCCATAGACAGAAATAGCTCTGGTAAGATGTGATAAAATACAAGTGGCAGAAGGGAAGGGAGACACGACACATAGGAGAATTTGACTTTAGTGCCGGCTTTTCTACGATGGATATTATTTTTTGCATTCTTCACAATGAACAATGTACAGAGGACACCCACAGTGGGGCGGATCACCAGTCCATGGGACCCCAAAACATGAAATGCGTGTATTTTGGGACTCTGAGATGCTGGTTCCTTGTTTCTTCTGCCAAGTAGTATCTGGCTGCCAGTCTCTGCCTTCCTTCTTTTCCCCACAGCAATGGCCATGGACCACTTCCCTCACCGTAAACATGCAGTCCAGGCACCAGCCTCAAGAGCCAATCCTGCCTCCGGTGGAAGAGTTCTATGCAGGTCTAGCAAAACTCGTATATTCAGCTAGTATACCTCTGGATTTTGGGCTCAGTTTAGATTGCTGTGCAACTTTGAAGGGACGATGCAAATATGTGTGTATGGGGTCCTTCTTTCTGGAGATCAGACCGCTAACACAAAAAAGTCTGCCTTAGATGTTTCAAATCTACCTAAACAAAATTTCCCATAATTTATATCCTCCAAAGAGGGACTTTGGCACCTGGAAAATCTTTCACTGTTGAGTAGTACCCTGTGTTCCCTTTGATCCAGATAGCCTGCATAATCTTGGTAGTCCCATCTCTAGGGAGGAAGCACACTGTTTGAGAAGAATCCCTTGTTCCTGCACACAGAGGCATCCTGATTAGGTAAGAGTATCTGTTCTATATGCCGTAATTACCAACATCCTGGTAATAGCACCTTTCCTCTTACATTGCCCTTCTCCTTTCCCATGTCATTCTGGTTGGGAATGTCAATCAAAGTAACCCATCCTTCTCCAACTCCAAGCTTCAGTGTGACCATGTGATCTATTTATTCCATCCCCTGGAAACCAGATGAGGAGAGCTCCGAGGGATGGGCACATGACTAAAGTAAGAGTAACCAAATCACAGGTATGGATTGGCCAGAAGTTTTTCAGTTTCAAGTGACAAACTTGCCAACCCAGACTTGGGTAGACAGAAAATAGAATATATAGGCCTATGCAGTAACCTGAAAACCAAGAGTAGATGCACTTCAGAAACAGTTAAATCGAGGGTTGCAAATCATGTCATCAGATAAGTTCTCTTTCCATTGACTCTTTGCTTTCCTTCACCCCCACGTCCAGGTCTCTGCATTTCTCTGCACTGGATTCACCATCAGGCACTCTCTCTTGATGTATGGCAAAAGTGCCACTAGCAGTTGCAGGCTTAGGTTCTATAACGTCAGCTATCTAGAGGAGGTAGGACATTTCTTTCCCAATTGATGCCGTCCCAGGACTGACTCTCATTTGCCCAGCTTGTGTCTAATGGGTCTATTCCTAAGCCCGATCAAACGGTTAAGCTTTTTTTAGGTGGAGTTCTGTCCTATGCAACTGGAAGAGATGGACCAATACCAAGGTTCCTTTCTGATGAGCTGTTGACTTAGACCTTGGTATATCAAGAACCCAGAGGAAGGAGATAAGGTTACCAGAAGACACATCAAGACATAAACAGCAGAATTCGGAGAGAGAATAAACAAGACAGAATTCAACCCTACCTCGCTTTTCTCATCTCTCCGGCCAAAGGCACTAGCTGCCTAATATGTGAGCATTTCTGTCAAATGTTGCACCTGCCTGGTATGGTGCATGCGTCTCTGTGGGGACCAAAGGGCGTTTAAACATTTTGTAGAAGTTTACTCCTGATGAGCTTGGTGGCATATTGCCTCCTAACACAATGCTGGTTGGCATCAAAGGTCAAAAGAATCTCCTGGCTACTGCTGTTATTACCTCAGTTATCCAAGAAAAGCCGTAAATATTGAGCGGTAACACTAATAATTGAGCCCTGCTGCTTTCCTGTGACCTGGGTCCCCATACGCTCATCACATCAATTCCAATTCATGCTCATCACTCAAATCACTGTCTGGGTCTAGGTCTTATGTTCCAGTTATAGTTTTGGCTGCGGGCCTGGTATATCAGTCCCTCTAGGACTTTGTTTCCCTAGAAATGGAAGCTGTGTCCTTGAACCCCTAGCCCGTACTGAGGGGCTGCTGTGTGCTGGCATTGCTGCAGGGTGATCATAGGCGGCCACACTGGTGTAAGTCGAGTCCCAGACTCAGTTACTAAGCTGCCTGCTTGACATCTCCACTGATGGCACCTCTCTAGCTCAATGTGCCCAGAAGTGATTGCACTAAATCTCTTCTCCTCAATCTGCTCTTCTGCTAATGCTCTCAGTTTCAGTAGATGGTATCACCATCTTTCCATCTGCCCAACTCAGAAATGCAGAGATCATCCCTGACTCTTTGCTTTCATTTACCCCCATGTACAGTCAGTTACCCCATCCTATTGATCGTATTCCCAGTAATTTGTCAGGACCATCTGCTTGTCTCCATCCCCACATCTAGCACTTTGGCCCACGCCACCAGCATCTTTCACCCCGACTGTGGGCCTATCTGTTTCCATTCTTGCCCTCTAGTCCATTTTTCACATAGCAGCCGGAATAACCATTTCAAACCACAAGTTAAGTTGTCTCAATCCCACACATAGTGTCCTCCAATTGCTCTTCTTTGTCTCAGCCCCTATCCATCCTCTAGGTCTTAGACTACATGCAACTTCCTTGGGTCAGTTTTCCCTGACCACTTTCATAGCATCCTATATGTAATCGTCATAATGTCTATCAGAGTTACCATGTATCGATTATTTGTGTTACTATTTATTGAATATCCATCCTCAGGTGAATTAATTTCTACAGAACGTGAGTGCTATATCTAGTTTTCTCCCCGTTTCCGCAGAACCTAGTTCCCCACATAGTTAATGCTCAATAAATATTTAATAAATAAATTTATGAACGAATAACATAGCGCACTCAAACAGTATCTAAGGAGAGCCTAAATAGTCATCATTCTGGAAGGTTGCAAAGAGAAATCTCTGTTTTGGAGGTTGGACTAGATAATTCTTCAGACTCCTTCCAAGTAACCCTTTTTAATTCTTTCTAAGAGCCTCATCATCCTAATGGTAAACACTAGTCATCACTCAACATCACAGCCACAAACATAGAAAATACAAGAGGTAATCTCAGCATTTACTAAATTAACCTATCATAGGAGATAGGTTAATAACAACCATTAGTTGTTATATCGTGTCATTAAGTCATCTTATTTCCTATTTTCAAGCCCTTTCTTCTGAATATGGGAGAGGGAATAACATTTATCACCATCTAAAAAAAAAAAATTTAAACCTACCAACCCAATATATTAAGGGATTGTCTTAGGCCTTACCAAAGAATTCACCAAAGTGGTTCCTTGAAACAACAAGCTCTCTGAGGGCATATTAAATTGGATTTGGTTTACAAAAATCTGATTTGCACATAACAATTCAGGAACATATTGATTGATGAAAGCGAGGTACACCGGGACATAACTACCTTTAATCTTTTATAACAAAGGCAGCAATTAGAATTGCTTTTGCTAAGCAAGTTGTGAAACAGAGGGTTCGATCTCTTTGCTGGCACCGGCCAACCCAGAAGACTCCCTCTCTCCCCACACGCTTTTCTCCTAATTAAATGAGGTAAACCTTTCGGATTCTTTGTAGAATGCAGTCTCTGACAGGATCCCACTCCTACCTTAGAGATACTGAAAAGGCTGTGTTAGGGGCTTAATTTCATTTCCATCCCTCTTTGTTAATATAGTCCCTTCTCATTCTCACTTCTCAGGCGCATTTTTAGAGAGGGATCGATTTGCTGGTTATTAAAAAATGGTCAATTCCTATGGTATTAGATGGCCTTGTATTCCCCAACCACAGTGTCATCTTCATCCCCTGAAAAAGTTTGCCCTTTGTGTGCCTGTCTGTTTGTTTGCTTTATTTAGCTCGTGGTGCGAAGGGCCTAATAAGGAATCCTGATGATAGTTTGCTCCATCTCCAGATTGAATTTCTTTATAGATCAGCCTCAGTAATTCATTTCCCAACTGGTTTTAATCAATACAGCTTGACTCAGCTTAGGGTTGGAGAAACTAACAAAAACGTACTGACTGGTACTGCTTGGGTGTCTCAGAGCACCTTCTTCATAAAGGCTCTCTTTGATGGTGACCTGTCAAACTGATCCACGGCCTCTTAGTGAAGTCAGGGCCTGAGCTCTACCCAGGCCCCAACGCTGTCATGGCCTTGTTTTGTTTGATTCTGTGAAGCCAGAGGCCAGAGGCTTTTGCAGAAACAGCATGGTGTGAGGGAAAGATGAGGAATGGTGTATCAGGTCGCCCTCAGAACTTGCTGTTGAGCTTCAGGGAGTGGCTGGACCATTCTGAGATTCCATTTCAGCGTCTACAGAATAAGGTAGCTGGACCTATGCGTATGTGGGGTCTCATTGAGCTCTGAAGTGCTAAGACTCTGTATGGAGATAGAAAGACCGGCTGTATCCCTATCCTCCAGCCCACTTTTCAAGTGCACGTTGCAATGACCCGTCATTTGGATAAAGAGATGGAAAACCATTGTTTCTAAATAATGGAAAAAATACTTGCCCTCTGCCACAGGGATTCCAAACCCAGCTCTCATATTTTCTAGCTATGTGGCCTTTGCTAAATCATGTTATCTCTTTCATGCTCTGTTTCTTTATCAGTAAAATGGAGACATGTAATAATGCCCTTTGTCCATTCGGGGGATGCTGTGGGGATCAAACGGGGTCACAGGTGCAAGAAGCACTTTGGAAAGTAAAGCAGGCTGTAGAAAAGGAACTGTTAATCAGGTGGCCAGTGCGTTGCCAGAGAACGGAGGCTTGAACATCACCCTGGAGCTTCATAAATCCGGCTTCCTCCTGCTGCCTCCTCTCCCAGCTGTCCCACTGCCGTTGTAGTTCACACTGGGACAGAAATCATGGCTTGTTCACAAGTTATTCGCGTGCAGAGACTCATTAGTGTGGGCAATGACACCATCCTTGGGGAGTGCTGCAGAGATTCAGCCAAGTCAGCTCAGGCAGCCTGCTCACCCTACCAGGGCAAAAGTCCTAACACCCACTGGTCCACCAGCCATTCAGCCATCAGTGCTCTCCCTAACAAACTGGGAACACAAGGCTCATGAATGCTCCAGATATGGGATCAACAGTGAGGATGGGCTGACCCCATACATTTTTAGATCAATGATGGCATTCGTAAACTATTCAGTGATGTTCTAACACAAGGCATGTTTATGCTTTTTACCTAAGATCGTACTGATTCTTTTTTTTTAAATAGAAACCCTAGGGCCTAGAAATAGAATTAATTTCAGTTTTTATTTCTTTTAAATATCTATAATGTCCTGGATCCTTACTCTGAGCCAAGTTTTGTACTGATATTACATAAATGATTGAATTTATTCTTAACAACATCTCTGTGAGGTAGGTATTCACTTAGTAACATTTCTTGTATGAATGAATGAATACAGTTAAATAATGAACATATGTTGAGTGCTTTCTACATGAAACGTAATGTGTGGGTCATTGGAGGTTCAGAATAAGTAAAATAAACAGTGTAGTACCTGTTATTATGGTCTTCATTTGTAAATAAACAAACTGAAACACAGAAGATGAATTAACTTGCTCAATGTCACACAGCAACACAGTAAGTCTGGCTCTGGTCACAATGGAGGAACTAGTACCACTTACCTTCCTACTTCAAACAGTGATAAAAACTTAAAAAATATATAAAGCAATTGTTTTCAGGCCTTGGACATCAAGGAGCTTGGGACTGTGATACTTAAGAAAAGAAAATCACACAGAATAAACCTCAAGTTTGGTCTGGCTCTCTGCTTTAAGACACTTCCCCAACTTCAGCACAGAGAGGTGAGATCTTCAAGGAGGGCAGGTTGAGACATATGTTTGGGGCTTCCCACTGCAATGTGCACAAGGCGAGACTCCACAAAGTCTAGCAGAGAGCAGCTGCTATGGGCTGAAATTGCAGAGATCATGGAAAACTGGTAGATATGGGAGTTTAAAACCAGCCAGAGAGGAGAGAGCTCACTGAGCACCTCAAGGATTTAGTTGAGACTTCATAAAGGCCAAGATTTAGGAGTAAGGACTAACTCCTAGAGTCAGGATCAATCCCTAGGATATAGACAAAATGAGAACAAACCAGCCCTTAACAAAGTAAAAAACTTTCCAAGCCTGGAAAGTTGAGAGGATCTACCAATAATTTAATACCTCGCCAAGCAGAATGTAATACTCTTTAAAAGAAGACAATATGATCCAGATTTCCTATAATGCATCTTTCTAAATGTTCACCATATATTCAAAAATTGTTAAATATGCAAAGTAGGGAAACGACCCATAATTTATAGAAAAATAAGTCAGTAGATGATGCAGTCACTGGAATTAGCAAATAAGGACTTTAAAACAGCTATTATAAAAATATTCAAGGATATAAAGGAAAAGATAGCCATAATGATTAAAAATAGAGGAATGATTTTAATTCGAAAACTGAACATTATAATACCTAAATAAAATTTATTTAATGACAATATATTAGAGATGGCAGAAGAAAGAATCAATAAACTTGAGATAGATCAATAGAAGTGTTACAATCTGAAGAATACTGGGGGAAAACTTGAAAAAAGGAAAAGTGCCTCAGTGGCATGTGGGGTAATATCAAGTGTCTAGTATATGTGTGATTGGCGTTCCCAAAGGAGAGTCTAGAGAGAATATGGCAGAAAAAAATATTTCAAGGAATAATGGCCAAAATGTCTCAAATTTGATGAAAATATCAACCTATAGACCCCAAAAGCCCAGAAAACTTAAAGCAGGAGACCCTGGAATGGAAGAGAGAATAACAGTACAGATTTTGAAGATGTTAAAAAGATAATAGATTCCATAACTTAGAGGAAATGGATAAATTCCTTTACAAGCGTAATTTAATAAAAGTTACATAAGATTTTTACAAATTGAAAATTTTATTCTAAAATGTATATAAAAATTCAAAGGATCTAGAAAATGAAATAATCTTAAAAAGGAAAACTTGGAAGTCTTATACTATCTGATTTCTAGATTTACTGTAAAGCTACAGCAGTCAGTACAGGGTAGTATTGGCCTAAGGATAGAAAAATAGATCAATAGTACAGAATTAGAGAATCCAGAAACAGACCTACACATTTGGACATTTGGATCAATTAATTTTTAAAAAATGCATGCCAGCAATTTAATGAAGAAAGAAAATTTTATACAGCAAATGGAAATAAAAAAGTAATTCCAATACTTTCCTAATCAAACACAAAAATTAATTCAAGATGAATCATGGACTTACATGTAAAAGCCGATACTATTAAATCTTCTTTTTCTTAAAGAAGAAACATATTCATAGAAGAAAATAGAAGAAAAAATATATTCAAACTCTAGCATGGCTAAGATTTCTTAGAAAAGACACGAAAATAACCCCTAAAGAAAAATTGGACTTTATCAAAATTAAAGACCCCTAGTCATTAAAAACAAACAATAAAAAACAAAAACAAGCCTGTTAAGAAAAGGAAAAGGCAAACCACAGACTGAGAGAGGTTATTCACAGTGCATATATCTGACAAAAGACTCATGTCCGTAATATATAAACTAATCCCTATAAGTCAGTAATTTTTAAATATTATAAAAGCAGGCAAGACTTGAAAAAATACCTCACAAAAGAAGTATAAAAATGGGCAGTGAGCTTAAGAAAGAGCTCAACATCCTTTGACATCAAGTAAAAGCCAATTAAAACCGCAATGAAATACCACTACATATCTACTAGAATGACTAAAATTTAAACAATAACCCCAAATGTTGGCTAGAATGTAATGCCACCAGAACCCTCGTACACAGCTGGTGCGAATGTAATGATACGAATGCTTTGGAAAACCAGTTTGGCGGTTTCTTACAAAGTTATACATCTCCCCTATGATTTAGCAAATCCATTCATAGGTATTTTACCCAAGATAAACGAAGATATGTCTAAGAAAAGACTTACCCAAAATGTTTATAAGAGCTTAATTTAATAGCCCCAATCTGGAAACAACCCATCAACAGAAGAATGCAGTACTTTATAGTATATTACATTATATTAATTATATTAATTCAGCAAAATACTAATTAGCAATAAATGTTATAAAGTATCCACAGCAACATGAATGAATGTTAAGAACATTCTACTGAGTGAAAGTAATCATATATAACACATACTGTAAAATTCATTTGTTCAAAGAAGGCAAAACTAATCTTTGGTGACTGAAATCAGAACCCTGGTTGTCTCTAGGGTAGTGGAGATTGCATAGGATGGGTTATGGAGAACTTTCTAGGGTGCATGGGATGGGTTATGGAGAACTTTCTAAGGTGACAGAAATGCTCCTTATTTTTATTCGTGTTTTTTGTTGTATCGGAGCTGCATTTGTCAAAACTGTTCGAACTGTACCTTTATAAATCTGTTTATTTACCTGTATATAATTTTTATCTCAGTTAAGATAATCCAGTCTGTCTGATTCCAATCCCCACATTTTTTTTTTTTTTGCTGTCCTATGCTGAATATCAGGCAAAAAGTTAGCCACTGGAAATTTTACAAACCTGAAATGAGTCAGCATCTTGTGAAGTAAAGAGAATGGATTTCTGTATTAGAAGAGCATAAGTGAGGAAGCTGTTTATAAACTGTAAAGGTGACAGAAATATTTATTTTAAAAAAACTATTATTATAAACTGTTAAAGCAGTATCACACCCTAGGGGCTTTGGAAAAAGTAGCCATGTGCTTTATCTTTTGCTGCATAAGTGGCCTAAAGCAACAAATTTTATTCCCTCATTTTTCTGTGGGTCAGGAATTTGGAAGTGGCTTAGCTGGGTGAATCTAGCCAGCCAGCGCTCAGGCTTTTCATTTAACCTGGAGGGAATCATTTGTATAGGGTCAATAGGAATATGTGTTGCAGTGAAGACCAATCCGTTTACTCCGCAGCTCACCACAATTGCCCTTCTTTGAGAATGGCCCCAATCACAGAGGTGGACCTCCAGTCACAACGTGCAATGTCCTTGCAATTTATTATTATTTATTTATTTTTGGCTGTGTTGGCTCTTCGTTTCTGTGCGAGGGCTTTTTTTAGTTGCGGCAAGTGGGGCCCACTCTTCATTGCGGTGCGCGGGCTTCTCACTATTGCGGCCTCTCTTGTTGCGGAGCACAGGCTCCAGACGCACAGGCTCAGTAATTGTGGCTCACGGGCCTAGTTGCTCTGCGGCATGTGGGATCTTCCCAAACCAGGGCTTTAACCCGTGTCCCCTGCATTGGCAGGCAGATTCTCAACCACTGCGCCACCAGGGAAGCCCTGTCCTTGCAATTTAACCCTGACCTCTGGCCACCTCCTGGGGGTGGACAACTGATCTAAGCTGGACCAAGGTTTGAAACTTGAATGGAGAGACTGAAGCTGGGTGAAGCTGTTACCTTAATGGCAGTGTCCATATACTCCAGCCGCTGAGGCCTCGGTGGACTGCTACCCACGGAGACCGCAGCCGCTATTAGGTCGCGGAGGTGGGGATGGGGGAGGGGTTTCCTGCTGCTTCAAGGCCTGGGCCCGGCCAGTGGGCGGCCGTGGCGAGGGCTCAGGAGCTCTGCAGGACACAGCCCTCAGCCTGTCCCCGGGCCCCCCCAGCTCGCCTGCGCGTCCCAAGGATGGAGAGCCTGGGAGGACCCCGGGGAGAAGGCCACGATCTGCATCTCACTGCAACCTCTGCCACGAGGACCACTGCCAGGCTGACTGTTGTTGGAGCGGGACCCTACGGTCTCGCGATAACGGTCTCGCGATAACGGTCTCGCGATAACGGTCTCGCGATAACGGGTCTCGCGATAACAGTCGAGAGCTGAGTGCCGCTGGCTAAGGGCCGCGCGCCCGCCCTGCCTCTATTTCAGTCCGAGAGAAAGAACGCAAGACTGAAATGCAAGTCTCCTCTGTACCCTGACGTCCCTTTTGCAGTATCCTGTTGCTCACACAGACCAAGCCTGGTACAAGCAGGGGGAGACTGTACTCGGGTAAGTCCTGGGGGCAGGAGGCCCGAGGGCCCTCTTGGAGGCCTGGAGGCCCGGTACCGCAGTGTTTCATCCCTACTCCACAACTCATTAGACGTGCGATTTGGAACAAATTACTTACTCTTTTTAAGCCCCAGTTGCTTAATCTAGGAAATGGAAAGGAATAATTGTACTTACCTCAAGGGGCTAAATTGGTAATTTTAGAAGGTTCTCAGAAGGAAACCTGGAATGGAGTCAGTTTTCATTAACTGTATCTTAAAACACAAATCCATTAGTACCGCCCTATGGAATGTCTAGTATTGGAACAGGGGCAGGGTGCTCAGACACCGGTCAGCGTCGCGGTGGGTGGTCCCCACGAAGGTGGTCTCCCTGGGTCGTGGTCTGCGGACCCGGCCCCCCCCACCCCGTTTGTGCAGCCAGGGGAGCCTGAGGGCTGGCTGGGTCCTGGGCGCCCGGCTCCCTCAGTGATGGCAGCTGGGCAGGGTATGGGGAGCTGGCCCCGAGGGCGCCACCAGTTGAGATCTGACTCTTCAGCGGAGCCTGGGCACTGGCGGGAGCATGCAGACCTGGTGCTGGAGGAGCGCTCCCAGGCAGGGTGACGGGCCGTGTGGGGACCCCCCACCCTTAGCCAGGGCCTGGACCCCGGAGGGCAAGAGCCGGTCCTTGGAACGTTAAACAAGTAAAATGAGGGGTAACGATGTCGCTTTGCTTACAGGACTTGTTAAGGGTTAAAAGCCGCCAGGAGGCATGGAGACTGAGCTTAAAGCCTCCCCTTCCCTTTCTTGTATAATTCTCAAGCCTGTGACATTTAAGAGTATTACACCTTTAGATAAAAAGTTGCAGAACAGAGAATAACACTGTTTTGATGGAGGTTTACAGCAACATCGTGACCTGAACTTGACCTGACCAGTTGCAAAAACAAAGGACCTGACACCAAGAAGTTTGCAACAACTAATCAGCTCCTCCCTCACCTTTCCTATAAAAGGGCTTTGCTGAAAGCCTTCAGGGAGTTTGGGGTTTTTAAGGCATGAGCCACCGGGTCTCCTCGCAAGGCCCCTGCAATAAACCTTTCTCTGCTCCAGACTCCGAGGTTTTGGAATTGTTTGGCCTCACTGTGCGTTGAGCATACGGACTTGTGTTTGGTAACAGTATCGCTCCCCTGGCCAGGTAGCCTGCTTAAACATTCTGCCACTGACTGCATATCTGGATCAGCTTTTTAAATTGGCACCTTCCTCTAATTTGGATCCTTGAAGCTGGGTAAGTTCTATAATGAACCCATATCCAGTGGCTCCTCCCCATTCCCACTTTTTTTTAAAAAAATTAATTTATTTATTTTTGGCTGCGTTGGGTCTTTGTTGCTGAGTGAGGGCTTTTCTCTGGTTGCAGGGAGCGGGGGCTACTCTGTTGCGGTGCGCGGGCTTCTCATTACAGTGGCTTCTCTTGTTGCAGAGTTCGGGCTCTAGGCGCGCAGGCTTCAGTAGTTGTGGCATGTGGGCTCAGTAGTTGTGGCTTGCGGGCTCTACAGTGCAGGCTCAGTAGTTGTGGTGCACAGTCTTAGTTGCGGGCTCTGCAGTGCAGGCTCAGTAGTTGTGGTGCACAGTCTTAGTTGCTCCGTGGCATGTGGGATCTTCCCAGACCAGGGCTCGAACCCGTGTCCCCTGCATTGGCAGGTGGATTCTTAACCACTGTGCCGCCACTAGGGAAGTCCCCCATTTATTTACCCCATGTGTTTGGTACCTTTTGCCCTCTCTTCTCTCCTTAGACTGTGAGCTGTCTCGAAGGAAACTTGTGCTTTAATCTCTGAATTTCCCAAAGCTGCTGTTTGAACTTCCTACTGATTTTTACATAGCCCATGCTCACACAGTGTATGCTGGCTACATTTTACGAAGCAGAACATCCAGAAGGTGAAAGCCACTATCATAAGATAACAATCATTGTCCCCCAAATGGTGTATAGTAAGCCACCCCCAAACTCAAAGCCATACAACCACAACCACTTACTTGCTCATGGGTCTGCAGGTCAAAAGAGAATTGGTTGATCTTGGCTGTGCTGGGTTGGGTGGTGCTGCTTTGGGCTGTAAGTCAGCTGGGCTTGGCTTCTTGCTGCAAGTCTCAGCTCAGGTCTGCACCGCCTGGCTTTATTCCAGGACCCAGGCTGAGGGGCAGTGCTTACCCTGGACGTGTTCTTCTCAGATAACAGTAGAAGCACAAGAGGGCAAATAGAATCCTGCAGTGCCTTTCAAGCCTTTCCTTGCTTATGAATGCGACTATCTAATTGGCTGAAGTAGGTCACATGACTGAGCCCAAAGTCAAGGGATGCAAAAGTATTTCCTCTGCTTCCAGCGGGAAGAACTTCAGAGTCACTCAGAAAGTGGCGTGGACAAACTGATAAAAGTTGGGTCCAGTAATTCTACTATATAGGGTATTAAGTTATCAGAACTAAGAACCAAGTGTTGCTGGGAATACTGGACTTTCTGAGAATTTCTGAGTATTGTTCTTTCACATCTAGAACTGGGAAACACTTGAGAAATGAGTTTTAAAGTGGAAGTCTGCATGAGAGTGACATGACCCAATGCATGGGTTTTAGAGATTCGACCCTACTTTCTTCTTCTGTGGACACTTCCACTGGCTTTTCCTTTGAGCTCTTTTTCCTCAGACATAAAGTAGAGATACTAAAACCTACCCAGGTTGTTGTGAAAATTAACATTAATTAACATATAAGAACTTACTTGGCATTACAATGTGCTCAGTGTTTGTTTCCCTCTCTGTCCTGCTGGAGTGAGGGTGGGGGGAGGTGAAGGGTGCTTTGATTTTCCAGCAAGCTTCTGAGGCCTGAACTCAGTCAGGGAAGGACTCAGCTTTCCTGACTGAAAAAGAGATAATGACAGAGAACCTTCACCATATTCATCCACTTGTTGCTTTAAGGTAGATGAGTGATCAACTGTTGCCTATTTTGGGTTCTAAAATGCCAAGTTATTGCCATAGAAACATAATTATAATGAGTAATTAAATGAAAATGTTTTCCAAAATCTTCTATAATTGAAGTTCTAAATTTCTACCTTTTCAGTCAGTTCATATAAGCATAACCCCAAAACTGTAGCACACATCTTATTCTCTTCCAAATCAAATCAATGAGTTATTTGTGGTAATTTATTTTTTAAAATGAAATAAATTCTCTCTGGCCTTATTCTGAATGTGCAACTTCCACCCTTTCCGTTAAGAAATGGCATCTAGCCTGCTGAAACAATCTGGATTTTAACCTTGTTTTGCTTTGGCATCCTAGGAAAGGTCTGTGAACAGGTCAGTAGCTGTTGACAAGGATCTTTCATCAACTTTAGAATATATCTGGGCGCACTTTGCTGGAGAATTCCTTAGAAGAATCCTTTACGATTTGCAAGAGACCTGTTGGCTGTCCTCTCACACTCTGCAGCAGTCCCCCACCAAAAGCCAAAGTACCTCCTACGCCCAAAATACATTTCAAATCCATCTGTGCAAGCTGACTGTCAGTGACATGGGCTGCAACTGTATCCTCTCAAATGCCACCCTGTGTCTACTCTTATCTACCCTCCCAATTCATTTTCGCAAAGCAACCACAGCGGTCTTTTGAAAACCTAGAATCACATCACTTCTCCCTCTGGAAGAAGTGATAAAGGCTGTCTCTTGAAAAGCTTCCTACGGCTTCTTATTGTAATTACAATGAAAGCCCACATTTCTTAAGAGGCCATCAGGGGTCCACTTGGGACTGTTCGATCTTGCCCTGACCTCCATTTCAATTTCTTCCTTAGGTAGGTGAGCCCACCACAGTGAGCTTTCTTCCAGCTCCTTAATATTCTAACTTCCTCCTTCTCAAGATCTTTGCATAGTTTGTTCCCTCTGCCTGGAATACCCTTTCCTTTACCCTCCACATGTCCAGTTTCTTCTCATCTTTCATCTCAGCTTAAATGTCAACTCCACAAAATTGACATTCCCAGCAGATCCCCTTATTTAATATTCTCTGCTACCATCCCATTTACTTCTTTCATAGTAGTTACCCCAATTTGTTATAAATGCATTTGTGTTCTGACTTGTTTAACATCTGACTCATCCATTGGATGTAAGCCCCATAATAATAGGAGTAATATCTGTGTTTTGTTCACTATAGTGTAACAGGGCATAGTCCTGTGCCTAACCCTGGAAGATGCTCAATAATTGCTTCTAAAGTAGATAAATGATTGAATGAATGAATGAATAAAGAAGGCTAAGTCATCAATATTTACCAAGAAACCTAAAATATCTCTGAAGCCCCATCAGATAGCCATCACTGGAACATTGCCCAGGGAAACTACACAGTGTCTTTTGGGGGAAAAAGCACCAACTTGGGGGGTAATAAATCAGGGATACTGGTACAATTTCCCATGGGACTGTCTGCAAATTTTAGGGCCTTTCTGAACCACAGCTTGCTTGTGGTTAAAATGAAGGTTTACAACCAAACTAGGAATGCTTAACCAGGAGAGGGCCATGGTCTACTATGGACATGCATTTTATGTTATTTTATAGTAGTGAGCTTCCATCAAATTTTAAAATATTCTTGACTCCAAAAAGGTTAAGAAACACTGGATTAGATTAATTCTAAAGTCCCATATGCCTCTGACAATCTGTGTTTCTATAAAAGGAAGATCAGTGTACTGGTCAATATTGGATATGGCTCCATGTAACAGAGTTCTCACATAACAGCATCTCAAACAAGATTGAGGTCTATTTTGTCTCTCTTTCCTTTAGGTCTGGAGGTGAGTGTTCCAAGATCCGTAAGGATTCCAAGCTACCGGAGACTCCAGTTCTTGTCTTGTTGCTCCACCATCCCTCGGGCATGGCCCTTGTCTGAATGAATATTTGACCACACATGGCTGGATGGATACTCCAGCCAGGAGGACTGAGGTAGGGGAATGTCGCCTATTTTTAAAGACAGAAGTGAAAATGTCATGTAGCATGGGTCCTAACTTCCTATTGGCTGCATTTGGCTGGAAGAGAGTCTAAGAGATACAGATTTCACTCTGGGTGGTCATGTGCTCAGCTAAAAATCAGAGGTTCTACATAAGTCTTAAGTAAAGAGATGTGTCTGATGCCTGCTATCACAAGAGACAGACTGTGCAAAGGGAAATCAGGTTTGCAGACTGCCTGGCATAAGTACCCAGAGAATTTACATCTCATAGAATTTCAGGTTGCAAGAGACTTAAGAGTTTTGTAATCAAGTCCTTTTTGTCTGCATATTTTCCATTGTGGTTTCTTCCTGAATTTAATTTATTTACACATGGAATGAATATTTACTGAGTACCTACATCTACTGCATTATGCAGGCACTGTATCAAACTCTACATATAGAGTCCCTGCCCTCGGAGTGAATAGTCTACAGTAGAGGCAGAGAGCAGACCTTCCCACTGTAGCCTCAGGATCATTTCTCGCAGGAGACAGTGGGAGCAGAAAGAAGAGGCCCCTCCTCAACCTTCTTGGGAACCTGTGGTTCAAGAAGGGCCTTCTGTAGGAGGGCCTCATACTGAGTTTTGAAGGATGATCAACAGGTGCAGTGCCTGACATGGGGAAAGCAAAGGAGGTACTCACATCACCTCCAAGGGATGACTAGGAAGGAAGGAGGGAGGGAGGAAGGGACAAAGGGGAAAGAGGGATGGGATGGGAAGACAGGGTTTATTGCACGGAGGAAAAAAATCACTAGAAGATTTCAGATTGTTGATCTGGTAACAATTAAAAACTCATCTTAGGCTTAAAAATATACACACTATATAGTATTTTTGTTATTAAAAATGGTGTTAGTGTTCTGTGGAATAGGCAGGCTGTATTTCTCTTTTCTTTCTGTCCATCTCCCCTCCAGATGGTGAGCACCAGAGGGCAGAGTTCCTGTCCGTTTATCTCTGTAGACACCAACTCTAGCAGAGTGTCTGACACAGTAGCAGGTCCAGCAGGTGCTTGGCAAATGAGAGAATGAGCAGATGTTAGGCTGATGAAGAGGCGCAGGCCTTCTACACAGAGGAAACAGCATCCGGAATGATGGGAAGGCTGTAGAGAGCAAAGAGCAGCAAGGGGTTCATCTCTGTTGGAGGCCAGTGTGCATAATGGGTGGAAGGAATGAGGGCAGTTGGGTGAAAAAAATCACTTTTTAAAACTGTTTCCTCAGGCTCCCCACCACTAGCTGCACGCTGATAGTAGCCCAAGCCTTTCTTCTGTGGTACCTGTCACCGTCTGTAACCATACACTGGAGTAGTAGCAGGTTGTGGAGAGTCCAGGCCACTTCCTGGGCACAGATCCTGGCCTTGCCACTTCCTAGCTGTGTGACCTTGGGCAAGACATTTAAACTGTCTATGAGGCAGTTTTCTTACCTGGAAAATGGAAATAAAAATGCCTATCTCATAGGCTTGTTGGAAGGTTTAAGTGAAAAAAATACAGTTAAAGTAGTTCCTTGATCATTAGTGCTTAATAAATGTTAGTTATTGTTAATAGGTGATGATAATGATGATAGATGATAGAGAGATAGATAGATAGATTAATAGATAGACAGATAGATTGGGGCAGGTGTCTGTGTGGTTAGTTGATTATGGTATGTCTAACCCTACTACATTATAAATAAGGGGCAGGACCACCTCTTACCTTTATGGAGGCAGCCCAGCAAAATGTCCGGGATGAGGGAGGTGCTCAGTAAATACAGATGAAAGGATGAAAGTGACAATGCAGCTGGAGAGGTAGGTGGGAGACAGATCATCTGGGACCTTGGAAACTGTGCTAAGAAGCTTGGATTTCCCCTCAGGGCTAGTCTAGGCTCCTGAAGGGAAATAAAATGGTCTTATTCTCAACATCACGGAGGCTGGACTGGAGGGGAGCAGGCTGCGAGGTCCCCAGTCACACCGATTGAACGAATAATCCAGGCACTAGCCGATGAGAGGCTGGATTGAGGAAGGGGCAGCACAGAGGAAAAGAAAAAAAACAGTTTTCCCTCTTGGGTCTTTATCCAGGTTACTTAACATCTCTCAACCTTAATTTCCTTATGGGGAAAGCAGAGCTCAGAACTCAATTCTGACAGGGTTTCTGTGGGAATATATAAAATATATGAAGAGTGACACATATTCTCGGTCTGATAGATAATCAACACGTATTACGCCCCTTCTCTGCCCCTCCGGATCAGCAACACACTCTCCCCAGTACCAGCTCCCCTCCCCGCAACCAAACACACACACACAGATGTCAGTGGCCGATATTTAGGGACATATAGCTTACTCTTCTAATCGTGCGCTCTTAAAAGTGGAAGGACCTGTCAAGGTCAGTTAGTCCTGCTCAAAGCCTTTTAGGACTAGAAAAGATCCTAGGTCACAACTACTTCGTACGCTTACAGACACGGAGAATCAGAAAAGTAAGGTGATTTTCCCAGCACACAGCGTGCAGGCTTTAGAGCTGGTCCACTTTATACCTCACTGTTTTTTCTAGGTTCAGTATTCCAAAAGCTAGCCCAGTGTGCCATGGGATATTATTACCAACATCCAGGAATTTTTATTAACCATATTCACAAATAGCGAGCCCAAGGTAAAGCAGAGACTCTGCAGCGGTAGTATCTATGATGTGTTACACACAAATTGTGTGCTGGGCACTTGGCCACTTTCTTTATTTACATTAATTTGTTTCATTCTCATTATTATTCCCAATTTACAGATTAATAAATCAAGTCTCAGAGAAGTAAAATAATTGCTTGTATGTGACGTAATTAGAGTCAAATATATTAAAACATTTACAAGCTTCATTAAGTAGTTATTACTGGAAACATTTGTTGTGTGGCAGATACTCTACTAGGTCCTGGATTGCTCTGACTCCAAACCCAGCTCTGTCTCATTGCAAAGTCCTTGCTCTTCATCACTGCTCACCCACACAAAGCCTAGGTGAAAACAGCATGGATTGAATTCCCAGGCCAATTTCTCTTTATCATTCTGGTTCTTCCATATTCAGATTTTTTTCATTATTTTCAACTATATTTTATTATGATTTATTTTTATTTCCTGTCCTACAGCATGTCAAATTTCAAGTCCATTTCATCCAATAGACACTTAATCAAGTCTTAACTATGCAAAAGCAATATGCAAGAATAGAGGGTAGGAAAATGTAAAGATTAATGAAACAGGACCCTTGCCCAAAAAGAGGTGACAGTATAATTCTAGATTGTAGGAGGATTAAATAGAGGTACTAGACTGGGAATATAAAGGGAAGAGAAAATGACATTTAACAAAGGCCCGTACTGTGCTGGATGCTGTTTCTTGGGGCTTTCCATACATTATACATATAGCCCTCATAAGAGCGATTTCTGGTGGAGAACAAAAGAGAGTCAGGGGTTCAGAATGAGTAACTAACTTACCTAAGTTTGCATGGCTAGTGCTGGTGAGTGGCAGAGTGACAATCCCCTACAGTTCATCTGACCCCAAAACCTGGACCCTATTCACTACATCACACCATCACCAGAAAGCAGCCAGATGGGGACAGAAGAGGGAACCATAATTCTGACTGAGAAGTTCTTCACTTTAACCCTTAATTATTCTTAACCCTTAGTTCTTAACTTTCTTAACACTCAACTATTCTTTCACTCCCATGTTTGAAACCTGGACACACAAGGTTGAAATGGGAAGGAAACTTAAAATTCAGCTGGTTCTAGGAAGACAAATAGATATTTATCTCATGGTCAATGGAAAAGGCAACTCCAGCCAACAACTAACAAGTCTTCTAATTTATGAGGTGAGAAGTCCAGAGCCAGAGAAGTAGTTGTCTTTGTGTGGGGTGGAAGATGATGGCACAAACCCCAGGCATGTTGATTTGCTCCTCATCCCCACCAGTGTGAGCTGCTGGTCTGAGAATAACCTTGATTTAGTTCAGGTGGCTGGAAAGGTGATAGGATAGGAGAGGTTCAAGTATGGAATAAGCCTGGGAGAAAATAGTTGAGATGGAGCTGCATCTCAGAACCAGATGAGGGATTCAGAATGGAGACATATCCAGTGGCTAGAAGGCTGGCTGTAAGAAGAAGTTCCCAGTTCTTGGGACAAAGAGGGAGGATCCGAGGCCATGAAAACAGGCAAGTGAGACAAAACCAAGAGAAGAAGTAGGACTCAAAATGAGTAATGAAACCTGGATACATGAAGGAGCTCAGTCCCAGAGCCAAGAGGGAAATGAACATTAAGGGGACACCATCCTGGCTATTTTGGGACACATTACCTCGTTTAATCCTCACAACTGCATTATGGGGTGGGTAGTCTAACCCCTTATTTATAATGAGGACTGGGACTCAGAGAGGTAAATTACTTGTCACATAGCTAGAACTTAAGGGCTGGAGAGATTTTTTTTGTTGTCACAAGTGGGGATTTCTACTGGCATCTAGTAGACAGAAGCTGGGGATGCTGCTAAACATTCTACAACACACAGGACAGGCCCCCGCAAACAGAGAATTATCCAGTCCCAAAGGCAAACCGTGGTCAAGTGGTTGAGAAGCTTTATTCTGCATTGCCAACCTCGGAAATGACAGAGAATACAAAGCAAGTTCTTTGTATTTGAAATTATACATCATTCACCCTTCACACATTTATTGAGTGCCTACTAAGTTCCAGTAACGGTTTTATTTCTTCTCCCCAGCTTTATTATGGTATCACTGACAAATAAAAATTGTACATATTTAAAATATACTATGTGGTTTTGATGTAGGTATACATTGTGAAATAATTACCACATCAAGCCCATTAACATATCCATCACCTCACATAAGTACCATTTTGTGTGTTTGTGGTAAGAACACTTAAGATCTGCTCTCAAATTTCAAGTATATGATACAGTATTATTAACTGTAGTCACATGTTGAATGTTAGATCTCCAGAACTTATTCATCCTGCATAACTGAAACTTTGTACCCTTTGGCCAACATCTCCCATTTCGCTCACCTGCCCCCGGCCCCTGAAAGTCACCATTTTACTCTCTGCTTTTATGAGTTCTACTTTTGGAGATTACACACGTACGAGAGGTCATGAAGGACTTGTCTTTCTGGGTCTGGCTGATTTCACTTAGCATAATGTTATCTGGTTTCATCCCTGTTGTTGCAAATGACAGGATTTCCTTCTTGTTTTAAGGTTGAATATTTTATTATATTTCATGTGTGTATGAACATATATAGCTATTTTCTTTTTTTATATAAATTTATTTATTTTTGGCCGCGTTGGGTCTTCGTTGCTGCGCGCGGGCTTTCTCTCTGGTTGCGGCAAGCGGGGGCTACTCTTCATTGCGGTGCACGGGCTCCTCATTGCGGCGGCTTCTCTTGTTGCAGAGCACGGGCTCTAGGCGCGCGGGCTTCAGTAGTTGTGGCTCCTGGGCTCTAGGCGCGCAGACTTCAGTAGTTGTGGCTCGCGGGCTTAGTTGCTCCGCAGCATGTGGGATCTTCCCGGACCAGGGCTCGAACCTGTGTCCTCTGCACTGGCAGGCGGATTCTGAACCACTGCGCCACCAGGGAAGCCCCACAGCTATTTTCAAAAAGACAAAAGATAAGTCTTGGTGAGGATGTGGAGAAGAGGGAACCCTTGTGCACTGTTGGTGGGAGTGTAAATTGGTACAGTTATTATCCAAAGGAAATGAAATCCAGGTACTGTTTCAGACTCTGTAGGTACAGAATTGAATAAAGCAGTTAAAATCCTGCCATGTTGAAACTTCATTCTAATGAAATACAGACAATCAACACATCAGCCAGCAAGTAGACAGTATGGAAAGCCATAAGCCCGAAGGAGTTTATCTAATGGGAGAGTGTACGTGGAGGAGAGGGACAAGGACAGAGTCCTAGGCCCTTGACTTTAAAGATTAGAAAAAGGAACAGGAGAGTGTGGGTTTCCTAGAAATCCAGTGAAAATGTTTCAGAAAGGAGGATGTCATGTTTGAGATTCTGGCCTCACCTCCCCCTCCAGTGAGAAGGGTCACTAGGCTTCCAAGAATCTCAGTTTAGTATTGTTCAGAGGCTCAGTGTCCCCCCTCCCCCACCAAAATGGGGCCTCTGAACGTTATCATAAGAATAAAATCAGTGAATGAATATGGAGTCTCTTTGTAATTGCCTTATGGATGAAACCGATCATCATCATGCCCTCCAGAAAACCTGTGTGTCCAGATTTGGTTTCATATTTTTTGTTTTTTGAAACCATAACAAAGAGAGACTACGGATGGGAACAGAAGGGAGATCTTTTCTGATACAGCACATCTCATAAAGTGCATCAGAAACAACCTGGTAAAAGACTGTGTCGGGGGGGGGGGGCGTGGATTTTATTCAAGTTTACTAAGGATGCTTTGGCCAAATATTTTTTTTGCAATTTATTTTTAACAAATTTACTGAGTGACTTGTTTCCCTGTCATTGGAGAAGAGTCAGTACCGTCTGTAACAGTGCTGCGTTGTCACACAGGGGGTTCTTGTGGGTGTTTTTACAAAGGATATTTGGGGCTTTTGCAACAGGGAAAATAGAGAAATGAATGCTGGGTAGGCTGCCAAAAATATCCATTGAGGTAATGACTCATCTTTCAAATCTAGAAGGGAGGAACCTTAAACAGCAATCCTCTGCTCTTAAAAATAGCAAATGTCTGTGTCACACTTAACACGTGCCAGGCACTGTACCAAGCACTTTACATATATTGATGCATTTAATCTTTACAACAAACTTATGAGGTACTGTGGAGCTCCCCATTTTACAGATGAGAAAATGGAGGTTGAGCAACTTCTAGAGGTCACCTTGCTACTAAGAAGCAGAGCTGGTGTGAACATGGAGACTGTATTTGTAACCACTATTCTGGGTCCCTTCTCATTGTAGAGATGAGCTAACAGGTGCAGAGAGGGGAACAGGCTTAGCCAAGCTGGATCACTGGTTAGTGATGGAGCAAAGGCAAGCTTCCAGTATCTCTGTCTCAGCTGTCAAAACGATCAAATGGGCAACTTTTTAAAATAAAGATTTTAGGCATTTTTAGGAAATAATATAGAGACATCTGTGCATAATGGGAAAGGAGAGGAATGAACCGAGGGTCAGACGCTACGTCACAGCTGCTGGAAGCTGCAAAATCCTCCACCCCAACAAGGCTCAGTTGATGTTCCTCTGCCTTTCCCATCCCTTACCCCTGGGCTGCCAGCTTCTGCCGGTTAAACCGCGTGGACTGGCTGTCTCCTGGAGACATGGCTTTGCTGGTTTCCGAAGGCTAAACTCCCATGAGAAACAAAAGTCTCTGCCCCTAATCATTCTGTGCGTTACGATTCCCTGCGTACAGCTTCTCAAGCAATCCTGGGGAAATCATCCCCTGAAGCAGACAGCCAGATAAGTGTGTTTCCCTCTGGAATCCACACAGGCTACAAAAGAATTAACGAGGAGAATTAAGGGTTGTCAGAGCTTGGAGAAGTCAAGCTATTTTCTACCCAGGAGCAATCTGTTAAGATCATAGAAATCTGGACAAATAACTGGGAAGCACATCACAGGGAACAATTTTGGGCCAGTGAGTGATACAGAATGATTGTCTGGCTAGAGCTTGTTCATTCCTATTACCTCCAGTCCTATTTTTGGCAGGTCTCTATAGAAGCATCTAGTCAATAACGTCTCTCAACAGGGTCCTACATTGGGTCTGCCTGGGGAGTTAATACTCTTTTATTTCTCTGATTCCCCACTTCTCCCACTCTACCCAGAAAAACACTGAAATGAACTCTGCCATGAGCAAGGCATTTCATTTCTGACTGACTCTGGTTCATAATCAACAAAGAAGGATATGAACATCTAAGGTTAATGGGAACCTTAGGTTAATGGGAAAATATAGACAAGAGTGGAATTGCTTCTGTCTTTGACCTTTAAGCATGTTTTTCTGATTGATCTCGGAACCTACATTTTTCACTCAGCAAAGAGAGGAATTTTTAAAAAATATATTTGTTGTGTTTACCAGCTGAACAAAGGACATCAGTGAACTCCCTTGCCTAATTAAAAAGAAGTTTATTGTTGGACATTTACCAAAAAATACATGTGGATGGATGGATGGGTAGGTGACTGGTGGGTGGGTGTAGTGATGTACAATGTGTTGACCTTGAGGTTTACAGAAGCATTGAAGACTTATATTGAAGCAGAGAAAAATTATTAGAAGATTACTAGAGGCATTTTTTACTATGTGCCAGGTACTGTGTGGACAGCTCTGGTTTGGGATTAACATAAACACACTATATATAAATAGATTACCAACAAGGACCTACTGTACAGCACAGGGAATTATACTCGATATTTTACAATAACGTATAAGGGAGAAGAATCTGAAAAAGAATATATGTATGTGTGTACGTATATATATTTTATATATGTATGTATAACTAGATCACTGTGCTGTACGCCTGAAACTAATACAACATTGTAAATTAAATATACTTCAATTAAAAAATAATAAAAACAAAAAGAAAAAAATGCACAAGTGAGTCTAGACTGCTCTGCATTGCCTAATTTCCCACACCCACTACACTCCCCATCTCCCCCAGCCCAATAAATGACAAGTGTCATGGTGGACACTGCCTTACCTTGGATACGTGCCTTGTCTAACGTTCATTCATTCATTCGGCAGATATTTATTGAGCATATACAATGTGCCGGACCACTGGGAGTAGACCAGTGAACAAGAAGATTAAAAATCCCTTTCCTTTTGACACTTATATTCTAATGGAGGGAGACAGACAATGAGCAAATCACCGTAACAGTTATAAAGTGAAATGAAGCAGGGTAACTAGAGCGGAGGCGGTGGGTGGGTGGGGGGGGTCATACCTGTTTATTCAGTAAATTGCTATGATGCCTGACTACACAGGAGATGCAAAAGGAAGCAGGAAATGCACTGGATTTCAAGGAGACCGAGAGCCGTGTCAGTTCAAGTAAGGGCACGTGGAAAGGAGCGATCACTTCTTCTGAGGGCAAGGAAATGGCATAAGAAGTTAAGGTCTTTGAGACCAGGGGATACTTAAGCTGAGTCTTGAATTTGTTCTCTGAGCAGACAGAGAAGGAGGCTATATTCTAGGTTGAAAGATATTCAGATCTGGAGCCTCACAACTCAAAGTGTGTTCTACAGACCAGTGGCACCAGCATCACCTAGGAGCTTATTAGAAGTTAAGAATCTCAGGCTATCCCCATCAACAAGATGCCCAGGTGCTTCTCATGCAAATTAAAGTTTGAGAAGCACTTTTCCCAACCGGTGGCTTTCAAACTTTGTAGCACGTTACAATCACCCAGGGAACTTCTAAAAATCCCGATGCCCAGGCCACACCTTCTTTCAATTTTACCAGAATCTCTGAGAGTGGCATCAGATATCATTACTTTTAAAACTCCCGGGGTGAAAACCCTGCCTTAAATTTCTTCTCACCCCTGACCTGTGTGCCTTATCCTCTATAAAAATTCAACTGTCATGCTAAGAGTCTCATTTGTGAAACAAGAAATCTTAAAACCCTAACTTTGCTGATATGGCTGCCTTGGTCACACCCCTCCCCCCACCACCCCCAGAGAGCTTAATCAGAGAAGAGAGAACTTACACCTGGTAAGTGGGGAAGGATGCGCCGTGGATTTCCCTGCGTGGTGACAAGTTGGCAGCTCCGGCTCCCCCAGATGGCTGGGCTGTAGCAGACACCGTGCGGCATCTCTGACACATACGTGCTGCGTTTAGCATTCTTTCCTGAGCCAGAGCAGACGGATTTGGGGAGAGAGGACAGCGGGTCTTCAGAGAGAAGGAGAGCATGCCGTCCCAAGTCCTCATCGACAACAGGCTCTGTTCTTGAGGAGCAGCCAAAACACTTACTTCTCACCAAAACTGAGTCATACTGAAAAAAGCAAGAAGTTGAGCCAAGATGCAAACTTTTCTTAAGAACTTTCTTCCCAGAACTTCATCTTCTGCCATTTGCCTCTGTGTAGCCTTTGCACCATTCCTCCCTTCACTTCAATCCCCCAACACTAAATTTATAGGAAGGACCACAGTCGGAGGCAAGAGGGAAAGGAAGACTCCCTGGACAGGAGTGCCTGAGCCTTGACCGGAAGTAATCGCCGTTATGCCTTGAAAAGTGACGTAAATCTCTGAATTTACGTTGGAACATTGTAAACGTTCCCTTGGAACATTGCAAAAATGAGTTTTCTCATCAATTAACCCTCTGCTTATACTCTTGTCCCCATCCCCCGCTGTTTCAAGTTTGGGGACCAGAGATCCACTGGCTGTCCCAAGGCAGCTATAATAGATATGATCAAGGGAAAAGTCAAACGCCAGGAATTCCGGATTCTTCATGGGGTTGGTCATGAGTCAACGTGTCTCTAACTCCATCCCCTGGTAGAGAAGTCAGAAGATTACAAGAATTGGGCTGAAAGAGAAAAAGGGTAGGGAGCACATTCTTTACCTAAGACTTGGCCTTAATGAGCTTCTAAATAAATAAACTATTGCTACTCTAATCTAGAGTATTTCTCTCTTTCCTACCCCACAGGAAATCTTCCTAACCACATTTATTATACTCTATTTTGGAATTTTCTCCCCAAACCATCAAAATGGCCATAGGCAACCCCTTTAAGGACAGAGTTCTGGGTAAATGAAGGGGGGAGGGGTCCAACTTAAACGAAGGACACCCTATACAAGCAGCATTTTATGGTATAAGAATATGATTAGCATCAAAAAGACAGCACAGTACCTGGATTCTCACGCGAAGAATGCAGAAAGGCAGGCCATAAACATCAACTGAAACTCTACCCCATTTCAGGACTATGCTAGTCCCCAGTTAACCTCTATAGCAACTATTTTAAAGGTTTTATTTTTCTTCATTCTATAGGTAAGAAAACCAAGGTTCTGGAGATTCAGTACATTGCATACATTGAGACAAACTAATAAACCCAAGCCTAGTTGATTCCAAAGTCCCTGCAATTTCCTATGGAAAAATAAAATGACTCCTAGTTATTAAGCACTAGGTTGATAGGCCAGTGCACTAAACATTTGTATGCATCACCTCGTTTAATCTTGCCAGTGTCACTAGAAAGTAGGCACTTATTTTTCACATGATACTTTTTCTGAAAATCTGAGGAACGGGTTGGTCAAGTTCTTGTCTAAGTGATGAGTGATAGACCTTGTATTCAAACAAGTTCTAGTCTGACTTTAAGCCTCTGCGCTTTGCCATTCTTCAGTAGTTTCTTAACCAACCTCAAAAAAATGACTCTAAAGCTCCCTCTGTCACCTTGAAAATATCTTGATTCTTATAACTGTGTAAGCATGGTCCTAGGATTGAATGCATTAATTAACAGTGCTCCAGAAATTCCTCGGTGTTTTGTCATTAGAGGCACAACACCTTCTTGAACGCCATTTATCTTATCCGCCTGGGAATTGAAGCAGAGTGTACAACTGGAGTTTTTCACCTTAAACTCCTTTCCTATAAGGAGGTCTGCAGATGACTACAGGAGAGATCAGGAGGAAAAGTGAAGGGCCTGGTTTGCACTGGTGTTGATGATGGATGGATACAGGGAGAGTCATGGGTGCACCACTTTATTGATGCAATCTGCAAGCTGCAAATAAAAGTGTCTGGAAAACTGACAGTTTCTTAAGTGATTTCTATACTGGGGAAATTTGAGGAATAAATATTAAAGGAAATGATGCCTCATAGCATCTTTCTCCCTGGGGGGGTCACTGACCATGGAAATGGCATTGATGGCCCAGTATTTATGTGAGACAGGCTTGATTCAAGACCTCGTTGACCCTCAAATGCCCTTTCCTTGCCTCCTTCTGGGACACTAGGATGCTTCAGGAGATGACCTCATACAGAGGCTGAGAAAATGATTGACTGCATGATGTGATTTACCTGCAAATTTTCCCCACAGTTTTTCCATGAAGGCTAAAATATTGTCATCAGAGGCACAACTTGAGTTGGAAAGATAGCATTGTAAAACGGAAAGCTTATGCTCTGTCATTCAGTATTCTTTGCAAACGTGACACTCAATGAAACATAATATTCCATTGACTATTTCTGTAATTAGAAATTAAGGCTGTCTCCATTTTTCACTACTTTAATGCTGCACTAATTTAATACTTTTGTATATACATATCTCTGTCAAAATCTATTATCATGTACTTAGGAGAATGTTCTAGAAGTGGATTACTAGGTCCTGAAGCTGGTGGAAATGTTCATTGGTGAATTTTTTGAAAAATACTTTTTTAACCTTTATGATTCAAAAAAGTTTCAAATACTTTGCATGTGGGTTGCTGTTAAATCGGGTCTCCCCTGTCCCCCACCTGTGCCATTGACTTTTTGTGCCTGTGTTCACTCAGGACATTGGATTACCCTTATTTCCTTATTAAATGTGATCTTGCTAGTGTGAGTCCATCATTACAGTCTGTGTAATCCTTTAGAATTTTGCTACAGCCATCAAACATCTGATCTGCCCCTTCTAACATCGGGTCAAAAATAAGTATGTCTTCTGAGCTTCTAGCTGGGTCATAGTTAGAGCACACCCCATGAAGCCTCTCTCTGGCTTGAAATAAATTCATTAATACTCATGAGCACAAATGTTCATCCAGCCCCAAGTCAGTGTCAGTGCATTATAGATCATAGACTGCCCATAAAGGATGCCCTTGAAAATGGTTTGTGATCATCCCATTCATACTGTTTCATGAAGAAGAGTGTCCGTAGTGGAAAGTTATCTGACATAGGGGGGTCATGTTGGCTCCTGGGGATTACCACTTCTTCTGTGTACTCCCTGTGCTCCAAAATAATCTGTAGAATACTATGTATTCTGCATAGTATAATACATAATACTATGTCATAAAATGTTTCTAGACAGGCAGTGATATCCACTCAGAGGAGATGATATTTAAACTTAAGACATGAATGACAAGGAGCGTGAGTCAAGTGCACTTCAGGGCAAGAGCCATGTTGAGGACTTGCAGTCTTCCAGGCACAGGTTTAAGGGACTGAGGGGAGACTTTGACAGAGAATTGCAAACAGGACCTTGAAGCTGTGGCAGGTGGAGCTGAGGGAGATACCAGCTGGCCGGAGCTGACAGGAAGGAGAGTGGAAGCAGTGAGCAGTGGGCGGATGCTGTTTTTATGACGTTTTCTTCAAGTGGTTTTCTTTCTGCTCTAAGATTTTGTTCTTCCTCAATCCAACTTAGAATTTGTTCGCCCATTACTGAGGATTTTATATGCCATGTATTTGTTTATTCCCTTTTAGCTTATGCCAGAAGGACTCTTACCTACTCCAAACCTGGGGGAGTATTTGTGTATACATATGTGTGTTCTTTAAGAACACGTGATGATGCTCAGGGTCCGGGTGGGAGATGATTTGCATGTCAGTTATGGATCATCTCAGGAGACCACGGCTGCCCCTGGCACTTCTCTGTGTGATGGAGTGATACAGGAGAGTCATGGGGGGCTTTGACAAGTGGGGTCAAAAGATGCTCAGGGTCCGGGTGGGAGATGATTTGCATGTCAGTTATGGATCATCTCAGGAGACCACGGCTGCCCCTGGCACTTCTCTGTGTGATGGAGTGATACAGGAGAGTCATGGGGGGCTTTGACAAGTGGGGTCAAAAGATGCCTCCTGTTCCTAGTGAGCAAGGGCTTGGGAGTCAGGAGACAGGGTTCAAATCCTAACTCAGCCACTGTGTGACATTGGCCAACTTCCTTTACCACTAAAGGTCTCCATTTCCTCATCTATATAACAAAGATTCTTTAAATGAGTCCAGTAAACCCACTATTACATCCATCCTGAGCAATGAAAGTAAGTCCTCTGCTATAGCAGAAATTCGAGTCGTCAATCTGAAACCTTCCTCCCATTCCTATCCCAACCGTATTCTTATCCCGATGAGACCCTACTTGAGTTCTCCCTGGTTCTGAGCTCTGGACTTCTTACCCTGTCCTGGAGGACTCACCCCCAAGTTTCTCCCTGCCCTGGATTCCCCAGGCAGATGTACCAATTCTGCGGAGCTAGCGTACAGGCACCTCTCTGGCAGGTTGCCGCAGGGCAAAGGAGCCCTGTGGTTTGAGCAGAAGTCCAGGCATATGAGTCAGAAAGTTTTCGTATACTTCTCGAATTCTTTCTGTTTCTCTGCCTTTTGCTCAACTTACTATTTATTAAAGGGTGTTTTGAGCTCTCAGCACAGAACTGGAGTTTTATCCAGGCATAAACAGGACTGCAGTCCCTCGGGACTAGTGTTAGGGAATACTTAGTCCCATTCTCTGAGTGTCTACTTGAGGCATCTTTCTGACCTTCCTTCAACCCTAAGCCCCTTCTCCAGGGAACTCAGTAGGGCAAGTCAGTGCTCTGATGAATGAGATGGGGAGAAGTCACTGAGCCTCCCGATGGGCTCAGGAGAGCCACATTTTCTGCTTATCCAGGTGATAAACTCAGAGAAGCAGCAGACACTCCTGCAGTGGGGATGCCTGGAGACTGAGCTGCCCATGTTCAGTGTGGCAGAGGAGAAAGGGGTAGGAAGCTCAGATTAGGGCAGCACCTCGAAGCTACAGTCCCCAAACCAGCCAGTTCGGTCACAGAGCTGATACTTGATTTCCATTTTTCTGACTCCTATGTGTCATATCTTGATTCATTTCAAACTCTGGGGGTACACAGGTATTATTTAATGCCCCCCTTAAAATCCCACATATAAAAGGTTTTGCCTGGAACTTCAGGGATAGGCATTGGAATAACCATTTGGAGCCCAAAATAGTGTGGGGAGACATTGCTTCCGGCATGGCCAAGGCGCTTCTAGCTTGTCCTGCAGGGTTTTCGCCTGCAGGTGCTCCAGTGACTGTTAACATGACATTGGACCCAGACCATTAGTGAGTCCTGATTCTCAGGGGTTGCTGGCTGATTCTGACTTGAGCAAGTACCAATGAGGCAAGCCTCCGCTTATGGGAAAAAGAGAGTCTTTTAGCCTGCGGAAGGCCTGCCTCAGAACAGGCAGAGCTTCAGTGCATGGGCTTTTTAGTCGACAGTGGGAGGAATAATTTTTTGCTTCTTTTACTGTGTTTCTCGGCAGGGACCATAAGCCAGGACTTAAAATTGGAAAAGCAGCTAACTTCCCTGTGGGCTACAGAGGCAGTAATGTATGAAGGTTATGCCTTAAAGTGGGAGCATTGGACTCAGAATCAGCCCCTCCCCACAGATACCTGAGCCCAGTCATGACTTCAGATTTCAGAGACCCAGATTGCAGCTCTATCCACTACAAGGTGGTGGATGTCATCAGAGACAAAAAAAAGAAAAGAAAAAAAAAAGTAGCAGGGTCCCTATTATGTAGGGTTTGTGTCAACTTTTCATGTTGAATTAGAAAACAATGTAATAACAGTTTTACAAATGTGGTGAAAAAGAAAGGTATTTAAAAGTTCTGCACATGGAACTCTCTTTCTAATTGTGGTTTGCCTTCAAAATCACGGAAGAATTAGCTAGTTGAAGATGTGCCTCAGATTTGTTACCAAAGCAGGAAAGGGAAATGAAGGAGGTCAGAGTGATAAGCCCAGGAGAAGGCTGGTTTCCTTTGCAGGGGCTGAGATCTGGGTCCACTCCAGACAGCTGAGGAGGTAAGTGAGGTACAGAGGACAAGCTGGACAGGTATGGAAAGGAAACGAAGATATACCTGGGCCCAACCATCCTTAACGATGGAGCCAACAGGAAAGATGTGTTTTAGTTGTTACTAGATCATAAGAAATGGCAGGGACCAAATAAATCTAAGACAGAGAGAAAGAGTCAAGAGCTGAGGGAGCAGACGAGAGTGACTCTCAGAAGGGATTCTAGGTCCAGAAAGTATGTATTGAATAGAAGCTCATTCTCAAAGCCACAGGTGGAGACCATCGATGGAACAACTGGACAAGCCCTGCTTGGACCCAAGGAGAGCCAGGCCAAGTGGTCACGCACACCTAGACAGATTTGAAAGGGGTCACCTGAGAAGGCTGGCCGTATTAAGTGTCATCCAGGGGAAACAGCGCAGAAAAATGTGGACATGCACACTCAAACGATATATGGAATTGGGGTCCAGAGAAGACGTGGTTATTGCAGGGGAATAAGCAAGTGATGAGAGATGGTGTCAGGGCTTGGGCTAGAGGTTGGCCTGATGGAGGAACCACTCCTGGGGGGAATGTACAACTCAGAGGGACACATGTGGTCAAGATTCATTTTAACGATGGATAGTTCTGGAAGGCCCGGCTCTTCTTGGCTCCATCTATTCTGCTGTGCTGTGCTTACAAGGTAAAATACAGACAGCATTTGAAAAATTTTCTTAACAGTAAGAGAGCAAATCAAAAGAAAAGGAGAGAGAGAACTCAGCCAGGGGGCATAAAAGGAAAGAAGCCCACTTAAGAAGCAAGTTAAAATTTCAGCCAAATGATTTTGAAATGAATTTAGAAATAAGGGGAAAGTGGACCATCAGAGGCACATGCCATGACCACAGGGAAAAGTACAACAGAGGGAAATTTTTCGCTTCTACTGAAGCCGTGCCAGTTACCTAGGCCTGAACAATGGCGAAGACGGGAAAGGCAAAGTTCTGGGTGCGAGGCTGTGGTGGAGGTGTCAGACCTCACAAAACCCGGAGGTTCAGAACTCCAGAAGCCTCACCTGCATCTTCAGCTCGGGAAGCTGCTAAGGATGCTGCTCCAGCTGCAACAAAAATCAGCTTCACAGACTAAAATGATGCCGCAGATCAAGGTAGGGGCAGCAGCCACCAAAGCTCAGGCCTGTGGCGCTGGACAGAGCACACACATCATGGCAGGAGGAGCCAGGATCACCCCAGAACTGCCGGGAGCATGGACTGAAGGAGGGTCTGAAAGCAGCATGAGGAAGGGGAGAGTCTGAGGGGGTGACCCGCAAAAAAAAAAAAAAAAAAAAAAGTATAACACAAGGTTACTACTGCAAAGTCTCAACTTTACAAAGAGAATAGTTCAACTGCCACCTTCTGAGACAGGAAGTGTGTGAATGGGAGATATTAACACAGCACCAAAAGTAACCTCCTGATGGGAGAGTTCTTCACTTACACGTGAGGAATCTGGACCACTGGCTTAGAGTAGCTGGCATCCAGAAACCAAGTGTCTCTCTGCTGTCCTGAGATGCCTCTGAGATTCTGCTTGTCTTTGATGACAGTGGCAGATGACAGCGGTGTGGATTAGGAACTGGGCCCTGAGAACATCGTTTCCCCAAGGATAACTAGTAGCTGGGGAGGGGGTTCACAACTGGTCGTCAGGGGGTTGTTGAGAAAGATTGGCACCGTGGTATCTATTTAGACTCTTCAGATGGTGAGATGCATCTAAGAAGATCCTCAGGTTTGGATTAACTTGGAGGTCTTTGAGAAACTATCACCGTTCTAGTAAAAGGCCACACAGAGGAAGCCCAGGCAGGCTGCGTTACCTTCCTCGGAGGATCCTTGTGTGGCCATTTAATCCCAATGCAGGACCTTTGGGTGTCTCCATTGGACAAGCACTGGGTGTCATTGGAGATCCAGAGTGAAGAATAGAGAGTGCTTAACCTAGATTCAGGGAACTGCATTGTGGAGTCTTTGGCAAAAGTTAAAAGGCTGCCACGCGTCCCAGGAGAAAGAAGAGGAGGGAAGGGTTTCGGGGGGGACCTATAAAAGTGAGGGCGGCGTTTCCTGGAGCTCCTCTGGAAGTCAGAGTTGCACCCTGGCTGACCATCCCAACGGGTGGAGAGAACCAGAGGCCCCAGCGAGTGGCAGAGGGGGCGCTTTTCCCTCTCACCCCAAGCTTCTACTCCCAACTGTCCTTCAGCTCCTCAGTTTTCCTACCCAAGAGAGGAAGAGAGACTAATCTAACTGGAGAGCCTGGGAGGAGGCCCCGGACATCCCGCATGTCTGTGGGAAGAATTTGCCAGGGCAAGTGCTGCCCTGCCATTGGGGACAGTCAAGTTCAGTTCAAAGGGAGATGGATCAGGAAGCCCAGGCATGCTCACACAGCTAATATCCATTCTGAAATCCCTACTTTTCCATAATGAATCTCATATAGTTTTGTAATTTTCTAATTTGCGAACTATTATAAACCGATGTGATGGTATGAGTTACTGCTGGCTTTGACCCCAAAAGCAGCCTATTGAGTATGACAGATAGTGTCAGAAATTATGGAAGGACATCAGGAAAAGTGAAACTCGGGATGCTGCTTGATCCACCCGCTTTCCACACCCAGCTCCTTTTCTTTTCCTAAAGCTTCAGAAACTCTGTGCTTTGATAGGTTGAGAGGTCTTCCTTGGACACAATATAATATTATGGGCTAATTTAGCTTCGTGTGAGCTGTAAGTCCCTATGCTTTATTTACACCGTCCTATCAAATCTTTACACAAATACCATGAGGACGTTCTATTTCTTTCCCCATTTTACAGATAAGTAAACTGGCTCAGAAATGTCAAATGACTTGTCCAGGGTCATAAGAAAAGGTGGTGGAGCTGGGATTCAGCCCTAGCTCAGTCTGACATGGAGCTCATACGTTTAACCACTCCATTCTAAGGTCTTTCCTGAAATGTGAGTTTTAACTCTGCAAAGAGGGAAGGATGAGCCCTCTAACCAACTTCCACAGGACTTTTCAACCAGCATTGAAAGGGTGCTGATGATAGAAATTAACAGCAATGGAGAAACCCCCATGTTGTCAATGGCTTGGATAAACTGGAGCTCATATACACTATTGTAGAAATTTAAATACTACCTTTGCAGAGCTCAATCTATTGATGTATAGGAACTTGTTCTAGGAAAATAATTATACCAGAGCAAAAAGATACATGTGCGAAGCAGTTCTCTAAAAGGTTATTTGTAATGGTTTTTAAAATATATATATTAAACAACCTAACCATCCATCCCCAGGAGGACTGGTTAAATGCATGAGAGTAAACCCATCTGGCTCAGTGGGCCATGGCCATTTATAATGATAATAGAGATCTGTATGTATTGACTCGGAAATATGTTAACTGAAAATGGCAGGTTACACAAGAGTATGCATAATAGAATCCCATTTTTCTGAAAAAATAAAAATAAAAATGAGTGAGTCTGCATAAGAAAAAGCTAAAAGGATGCGCCAGTCAAATCTCGGCAGTGAGGCAGTCTAGCCTAATGGTTAGAGGTGGGGACTCTGCACCCAGGAGACCTGGCTCTCGTTCTCGCCTCCTGCTTGAGACCTAGGACAAGTTATGAACCTTCCCTGCCTCAGTTTCCTCACCTGGAAACTGGAGACTGTGATTCTTACCTTATGGTGTTGACTTGAGGATTAAATGAGATGATCAGTGTCAAGGCTCAGCACAGGGCATGGCACATGCTGGACACTTGGTGGATGGTGGCTGTTGTGACATTTATGTGGGCACATGTTCCACTTTTCTAGTGTGATGTAAGTAACTACCCCCAGACTCAGTGGGTTCAACGATAACCATTTTATTATGTCTCACAAATCCATTGGGTCCCAACTTTGGGCAGGACTTGGCAGATTATTTGTTTTCTATAGCATCACCTGGGGTCATTCTTGGTACTTGGCTGGTGGACACACTGATTTGGAGCATACAAAATAGCTTCACTCACACGTCTGGCATCTCGATATGTGTGGCTGGAAGGCTGGGCTCAGTTGAGACTCTTGATTGAAACGTCAGTTCATGGTCTCTCCAGCATGGTGGCCTCAGGGTAATTGAACTTTTTACAGGGGGACTGGCCTCCCCTAGAACCAGTGGCCCAAGAAAAACTGGTGACAGCTGCCTGGCCTTTTCTCACTTATCCACAGAAGTCACACAGCTTTACTTTCACTACACTCTACTGGGTGAAGTAGTAATAAGTCCTTCCTGATTCAAAGGGAGGGGGCATAGACCTCGAGGAGAAGAGTGCCAAGGTCTCATTGTAGACAGACACGCGGGATGTGAGATATTGTTGCTGTCTTTGGAAGATATAATCTGCCACAGAACCTATATCCTTATGCCCTAGTATTTTGCAGGTATATAATATGTATATCTACAATCTAATGTGTATCTCTATGTACAGAGCTGGATGTACTTTATATAACTAAACACTTGGGCACACAAGTAGATGTGTACAAAGATATGTATAAATCCTGTATCAGAATTGCTTCAGTTGAGCAGACAGGCCCTGTTGCCTGTGAAGTCTGAAATGTTTGTGTAGGAAAGAGCTAGAAAGAGGAAGGAGATGCTGGCTTGTTGTATATATAGCATAGATTTTGCCCTTTACAATAAGATGATGTATTTCATTTTGCTTTCCCTGTTGCTATGGTATCTGTCACTTTATTTATAACTGTGTCTGTTCAGTTACATCCCTGTACTTGAGAGGCTTTTCTGCTCTAAGAACCACAGCAAGCACCCGAGGCTCCCTGGGTCAGGAGTGGCAGGAACGGGGATCAGGGTCTGCTGACCTCCCTGAGTTGCCTTTCTAGTCCCCCAACACCCCTCAGACAGCATGGTCTTACCTGCCTCCCGCCCCCCCCCCCCCCCCCCCCACTGCTCATGCAGTCAGCACTGAGGTCTGTGACCTTGCTGGCTGTGTGAACCTGGGCAAGTTACTCAGTGTCTCTGAGCCTCCCTCTTCCTTTCCCCCTCCCTTTTATAAAACAAGAAGGCGAAAGCAGACTTTACCAAGACCCCTTCGCAATCCACCACTCTCCACGACTCTTTCAGTTTCTGGAGAACCCAGTCCTCTCCACCTGCTGGCTTTTACATGCCTGGCTTCCTCTGCCTGTTAGACTCACCTCTGCTCCTCCTCATCTTTCAATGTCACCTCCTCCAAGGAGCCTTCCTGGTCTGCGCCTCTGCAGCAGATACACTCAGTGCTCTCATGCTCATATCCCCTTAGGTCAGAACCCTCAACTATTCCCGGCACATTGGCTTCCTGGGTGTGCTTTCACTCCCAACAGCCAGAACCCGAGTCTCTTCATTGACAGGCTGCCTTCTTCTGGTCCCAGTGGTGCCCAGTGCCTCCTCTGGGCCTCTGGCGTCACCTGCCTCTCCCAGCTGAGGCTACCTCTGTCTCTTCTCAGCAGCTGTCCTTCAAGAGCATGGGCCTGAAAGCCAGTCCTCAGCTTCTCCTATCTGGGCTCACTGCTAAGTAACTGGGCTGTACCAAGTGCAGTGGTTGATTTTGTATTAGTTTGACTGGGCAACAAGATACCCAAATATTTGTTCAAATGCTATTCTGGGAGTTTCTGGGTGGGTGTTTTTCGATGAGATTAGCATCTGAATCGGTGAACTGAGTAAAGCAGATTGCCCTCCCTCATGTGGGTGGACCACATCCAATCAGTTGAAGGCCTGAATAGAACAAAAAGACTGAGCCTCCTCCAGCAAGGAAGAGGAAACTCCTCCTGCCTGACTGCTTGACCTGGGACATTAGTCTTCCCTGGCCTTCAGACTTGAACTGAACGTCTGGAGGCCAGAAAAGACCTTGGCTCTTCTTGGAGCCCAAGCTTACTGGCCTTCAGACTGAAATTACATCATCAGCTTTTCTGGGTCTTCAGTTTGCTGAATGCAGATCTTGGGGCTTCTCAGCTTTTATAATCCCATGAGCCAGTTTCTTAGAATAAATCGTGTGTGTGTGTGTGTGTGTGTGTGTGTGTGTGTATGTATATCTATATTTATATCCATCCCGTTGGTTTGGATTCTCTGGAGAACCATGACTATGACACCAGGATAAAATAATAATAGTAATAATGATAGCCTACTCTGTGTCAGGTGTTTTGCATCTATTATCTCTAATCTGTAATTATTGCCATTTTACAGATGAGGAAACTAGAACTCAGAAAAGTTAGGCCTCACGCCAAGGGCACAGCGTTAGGAAGAGGCTGAGCCTGCACTGGAACCCAGAACTTGTGCCGAGTGGCTTCATGGGGCACACCATCAAGCCAGAAGTAAGTTGCATGAAGCATTTGCCAGTAGGTGAAAGTCCAGTTCATCTCAGGTCCACCCTAGATTGACTTACGCTTTATTATTCCTATTTCCTCACATGCACAGGCTCAGGAAGGGTGGGTGAAGCCCTTTCTTGCTTGGAGAAGCCAGGGAACGTTACGGGCGGGCAATTCCATCAGCACAGACACACTTCCAAGTGCTAATTACCAACATCGGGGAAACGAGGTCTAAAAACAAATGCAAACCAACTAGCCCACGTTACCAACTGCAGCCTCGTCTAAGCACTGCTCCCTAACAGCCAGCTGCTCTGAAGAGCAGACAGCAAAGCAGTCAAGTCTACTAACAGCTCGGGGTCCTGCTGGGCTTCTCGTGCCCTACAGCCCCTCAGCCAGGCTCCAACACAAAGGCATGGGATGCTGCGTACCAGTGTGGGGAAAGAGCCCCCACACCTGCCCTCAAGAAAAGTGGCCACCTAGTGACGGGGTCCCAGCTGTGGGACAAGAGGGCATTAGATGGACACTTGGAAAGAGACGGGGTCCCAGCTGGCTGGGATTTGAGTGCCAACCACCACCCACTAGCTGTGCCGTCTGTGTGCCTCTCATCTTCTTCCTTTCATCCATAAAATGGGCACAGGAAGAGCTGGTTTTGCATCTTTCTGAGGATCCTGTGAATCTTGGTTTTGGCACTCAGCACAGCACTTGGCACGTGGTAGAGTTTGGGGCTCCTGGTCCTTCCTTATGAATGAGCCCCAATTTTGCCTGAAGGCCTAGAACAAGACATTTAACAGGAAGAGGGTAGGGAGTTGTCGTCCAGCAGCGTCAGCACCCCAGAGCAAGGCCACGGGGTTCGACCTTCTGGAGCGCTCATCCTTCCCCTCACTGGTCTCTTCTCACCTCACACCCTCCCCTCCTCATTGGGAAGTGAGACCCTGTGGACCAGAGGGCCCGGGACCCTGCCCTTGGATGCAGCAGGGGACAGGAAGTTGGGTGGGGGCCTGCTGCTCTGCCATCAACCTGGAAAGAGCGGAGGGGGCAGGAGGGGACTGGGGAAATAGTGAACAGCGGTATGAGAGGGAAGGCAGCCAAGTCTAGGGGCCAGCGGGGCTCAGCAATGGACTTGGGAGCTGACAGTGCTGGGCTCCCCAAAGCAGGGACCTCCCAGACAGGACCTTCAGGCCCTGGTGCCCCCCATCCATGGGACTGAGACTCCTTCTGCCACAGCGAAGAAGCATCGTTTCATGTGGTTACACCCCATAAAGGTGTGAAGGAGGGAAGAAGGAACAGGGTCACTGGCTGGGAATTCTTCAGGGGCCGTCGGGATAAAGGTGTACCCAGTGCCCCCCAGTCCTCTACACATTCTCTCCTTTGTCTGCCAGTTTCCCTGCACTCCCTGTTCTGTTTGTGACCTGATGATGGTAAAGCCTCTTCATTTATTGATGAACCCTTGGGAAGCAAAGTACTCCAGAGACTTCTCAGATCAATACACAAGGGCGAGAAATCATCGGAGGATTACAAGAACTGGTTTACTTTGAACTCCGCCTAATATGAAAGGAAAGACCAAAAGGGAAGTAGTTTACTTTAATATCTGTGTGGCTTTTTTTTCAAATGGCAACAAGATGCATCCCTAGCCCACGCGTGGCCCTTGCTCTTCCAACTGTAAACAGGTCTTTTAATGGAAAGACAGCACAAGTTTGAAGTTCAAAGGACCGAGTTTACGTCCCACCTCTGCTAAGGGAATAGCTCTGCGATCCTGGGAAAGTTACTTAACCTCGCTGACGATCACAGGTTTCTCCTATAAAACTTTAATGGTGATAATAACTAAGTCCCTTTGATGGTGGGGTTATTAAATTAACTAATGTAAGTGAAAATCATTTTGGAATTTTAGAGCTATTTTGGTATTAGTTTCTTTTGTGATTTTTTTTTTTTTTTTGCAGTACGCGGGCCTCTCACCGTTGTGGCCTCTCCCGCTGCGGAGCACAGGCTCCGGACGCGCAGGCTCAGCGGCCATGGCTCACGGGCCCAGCCGCTCTGCGGCATGTGGGATCTTCCCGCACCGGGGCACGAACCCGTGTCCCCTGCATCGGCAGGCGGACTCTCAACCACTGCACCACCAGGGAAGCCCCTCTTTTGTGATTTTTAATATGTTTTTTTAAACTATATATGACCCCTGTCCCCACCATGTCATCCTCTGAGAATCACTGGTTACTTGTTTCTCCATCTTCCCGACGTGAGGTTGCCTGCGGTTCTCAGGGCCGGTTTTCCTCAATGTACTTACACGTTCAAGACCAGTTTGTTAAGCATCTTCGTGGGTGAGGTGTTGGCATACTCTGAGCAGTGTCTCTGCTCTCGTGGAGATTACTGCTCAACCATGATGGTTAAACAGTGAGCCCGTGGCAAGGAACTGGCTCCACCACGGCTGTGACCTAATGGAGCCGACATTGCTTGAGAGCTTGTGTGGAGTCAGGCGTCGTGCAAAGGGCTCTGGGTGCAGCATCTCATCGCAACCTCACGGGAGCCATGCAGAACAAGTGCTACTGCTGTTTTTTGTTTCACTTGCTTGCACACTGAGCTCGGGAGGGGTCAGGCCATCAGTGCAAGGCAATGGCTAATAGGTGGCGGACCTGGGATTGAACCTGCGTGGTCTGTCTTCAGCCTATGTTCCTAAACTCTAGATTGTATTGGGTCCCCTGGTAGATGGAGAAGCCCAATGAGCTATGAGAGCCAAAGCAAAAGCAGTGCAGTAGTACGTGCAGTGTCCCAAGGCTCAAGGACAGAGCTCACCGGAGGAAGTTCACTAAGGCAGAGCATCACGTCAAGGGGAACAAAAGATGGGAAGCTCGTATCTGCTCCTCCTCCTGGGTTTGGGGGGCCTTGGGCCCTGAGTAGAGACAGAACTTCCCTGGAGCAGGCAGGGCCAGTTTGGCCTGGAGCCATCCTAACTAACTGCCTGGAAGTGCTCCTTCCTTCTACCTCCTGCCTCCTGGTCCCAAGACCTCTCTTAGCTTAGCAATTTTCCTCTCTTTAGTTTTTTGTTTCCATTTTTTATTAACCAGATCTGACAGGCACAAGGATGGGGCCGCCTCTCGTTTCCTCAATTGTCTGACGAGCCCATAATGAGAATCACTTATCAGAGAAATATGCTGCAATGAGCCTGGAGCCACAGGGCCATCTGTGTTTTTTTAACGTCCAAATGCGGTCGAAGTCAACGGCGGGAGCTCTCCTGATGATGTGCAGACAGAGGTAGGATGGCACCTGAGTGTGATCCCGGGCAAGGATACAGCCAGGTGTTTGGGACAGAAGGCTGCACGGTCTGGGACCTCTCCTGGTGACTCAGTTGGTGGGGCTTGAAGGTCAACTCTGGCTGGGGAACTGAGAAGACACTGCCACTTCTTGAGGCTTCTCAAAAGAGAAAGGTGGGCAGGGATACATCTGTTCCTCTCTTTAATCACTTTGTTAATTGGCCCTTGAAAGGAATACATCATATTGGATGGAAAAACCAGTGAATTGTACATAGTTGACACTTGATAAATATTCGCAGGATTGGGCTGCATAGAGGTTTCTATTAAGTCCAGACTGACTCTTTAGAAGTTTTGGGCAAGATGCCCGAGCTCAGAGAGTTCCTCAAGCATGCCGCACGGAGGTAAGCAGTGGGGGGGAGACACGTGTCAGAAGTAGAACAGATCCATCTTTGGAGAATATAGTTTTGTTAGGTTTGATCTTGGACAATGGGGTATTAAATTAACTTAGAAGATTCCTTAGATCCCTGGGTGAAATCGTCAAGCTGATGATGTTTGTCCTTTGAGACTCCCCCTCTCCCACTTGAGCTTCAGGGGTTTCCTGGGAAGTCAGTTAACGCTGGTCAAAAATGCCTCCGTTCCTTAGGAATGACATTTGGCTACAGGCAATAAAAACCCAGCCAGGGAGACTTTGATGAATGGGGATCTGGAAAAGGGTGCATCCCACCAATCAGAGAAATAAAATGAAAACAACGAGATACCTTTCCCACTCAGCACGCTAGTAAAAAACTCATAGTTGTGGACTGTGGAGGTGCAAGAATTTTCATAATCACTGGCGGTGATGTAAATTAAGGAACCCATTAGGAAAGCAGTCAGGTACTACCTGCTAACGTCAAAGAGAGGCAGGCTCCTCTACGCTGCAAGTCTGCTGTCAGAGTGCCCTGGGGAGATGCCGGCAGGTGTGCTGGTCATGCCCAGGGTGGTCAAGCCAGCATTGTTTGAGACAGTGAGTGAAAAAAGAACCTGCCTACACATCTATATAGAAATTGTGTCTAATTGTGAAATTAGATGCCCAGCAATTATAATCAATGAACAAAACATATTTATCAACCTAATGTTGAATGAGAAAAGCAAATTACAAAAAGATTCATATGACCATGAAAACATATATGTAAGTGCTTTAATATACACAAAACAAAAATATGTTTGGCTTGTGGAGCTATGTATGGATAGTCCAAAGATCAAAACATGGTTTGATCAGATGTGCACAATTTTTAGATCATGATTTCGTCAGGAGAGAAGGAGAATGGAGTGAAGGGACTTCCATTTTATGTTTCATTTCTTCTACTGTTGAATAATTTATGATGCAAATATCTGGACGGAGAGTTTTTGTTTATTATTCTCTGGACTTTCTAGCACATTTCCTAATTGAAGCAATTAAAGAAATAAATAACAGAAATAACAGATGATTGCAGGTCTGGCTGACAGAGCCCGAGGAAGGGGAGAGCCTGGGGGAAACGGGACCCCCATCTGGCACAGGCTGGATATCTCCAGCCTCCTCCAAGGAGCCAGTTCTGACCTCTTCTCCTGGTTCATGAAGTCTTTTTTCAGGGACGGGGGGTCTCATCTCAGATTTCAGATGTGATGAGCGTCTCCACATCAAATCCCAAATACTTCTGTCCATCTTGTACTTTCTGGAGCCGAGATCAGCCTCTCTGGCTTTCAAACATCTTATTTTGCTTAACTTTTAGGTACCAAGTAGTCTGGCTCCTTAGCCAGGACCTTGAAAGGCTGTATGCAATACAATATGAGGACAGCAGAGGTATTCTGCTGCAATTATGTGGAGGGAAAAAGAGAAAAAAGGGAAGTTTTTATGCAAGTGTCTGGCCTCTTAACCTACTCTACCTTGAAATAAAGTCAGATCTTTGACATTCCCTGGGGAAGGGGGAGGAGAGTCGCGAATTCCTCTTGCCTATCTGCAGAGTTGAGTCCATTTTGTTTGAATACGGAATTTCCTTAAGCACGATATTTCAGGACAGCTGATCTTACTCATAGATAACTGATTTGTATTAATACTACTAATAGCAACTATTTTTAAAAAATAAATTTATTTATTATTTTATTTGTTTATTTTTGGCTTCGTTGGGTCTTCGTTGCTGCACTTGGGCTTTTCTGTAGTTGCGGCGAGCAGGGGCTACTCTTCGTTGGGGTGCATGGGCTTCTCATTGTGGTGACTTCTCGTTGCAGAGCATGGGCTCTAGGCACACGGGCTTCAGTAGTTGTGGCACGTGGGCTCAGTAGTTGTGGCTCATGGGCCCTAGAGCGCAGGCTCAGTGGTTATGGCACACGGGCTTAGTTGCTCCACGGCACGTGGGATCTTCCCAGACCAGGGCTTGAACCTGTGTCCCCTGCATTGGCAGACAGATTCTTAACCATTGCGCCACCAGGGAAGCCCACTAATAGCAACTATTGATATAGTGCTTCCAGCTGGCCAGGCACTGCACTCGACATTATATACATTATCCCTTTTAATTTCCACAATTGCCCTAGGAGATATGTGTGCTTATTCTTATTTTGTGAATGTAAAGGGGTGAAGAAATGTGCCCAAGGGCACATGGCTGCTAAGTGGCAGCGCTGGGACACAACAGCATGGCTTTGCATGTTGGTGGTGGATAGCAAGACATATGTAACATTCCTTATTGCATGGTGCCTTCTTAGACCATCCGTGGACTGAAGTAAACTCTGTCTCTGGTCCTTACCGCTCCTGTCTGCTCCACACTGCCTACGCAAATGTCTGACCCACATCTCGAATTTAACGTGAATTCCAAGAGGACTCTGTTTTCTTTCACAATCTGTTTCCCTCTAGTCTTTCCTGTTTCCGTAAATGGCATCAGCATCCACTCAACAGCTCAGACCAAACACTTAGAAGATGCCCTCATGTTCTCCCTGGCCCTCAAACTCCATTCAACCCACCACCAAATCCTGATGTCTCTACCTCCAAAAAATAACCTCGGATCTAACCCCTCCACTGCCAGATCCTATTTCAAGCCACCTCTTTCTCCGATGACAGCGATCTCCCTGTTTCCATCCCTCCCCTGCCGCCCCTGCTCCAGAACATTCAGTGATTTAAGTGAAACCGTTCATTGTACCCCTGGTTTCAGCTGGTTCTGTCCACACACACTGACTCCCTGGTCTTTCTTTGACCTTACCTCCTATCCCTGTCCCACTTGCTTCATCTGACTTCAGAGCGCTCACTCTTGTTTCTGCAGTACTTAGTATCTCCTGAAGAATCCTTCATGCCCCACGCACCCCTGCTGATTGAGAAGCAGTATCAGAGTAACACTTTCTACATTTGGAAAGTCTTCACCAGCACATAGATAAAACAGGTGGCCCTTTCTCTCTCCCTAGATGACGACCTCACTGAGCACCGCACCGTCTGCAGCCACCTGACTACAAAATTCTGCTTGTAATTCCACAGATCATTCCTTATGCCACCATGCACAGGGATGAGTAACATTTGCTGTGGATACCACGATCCATATGGGTCCCACTGAAAGCCATCAACCACTAGGAGAACATTATGTAACACTTTCTTTGTGGAGTATGTGTTGTGATTCCTCCCACATAATTGGCAAATGATGAAAATACTGATATCCTCCCAGGCATTTAAGCTTGCTATTGGATAACTACTCAGAACGTAGCCCAGGTCTAGAACGTAGAGTACAAGGAACGTTGCTTTGAAATGAATGAATGAGCACCCACTATATCTAAGCACTATGTGATGTACGGGAAGCACATATTAATGGGACACGGAAAGAGCTGTAATCAAAGTTAGAATAAGACACAGGAGTGCCCAAGAGGAGATGTGTGAATGAGGTATAAGTAACGTCTAGTTTGTGCCAAGCAGAAGGGCAGCCATCCCCGGCAGAGGGAAGATTCTTGAAAAGATCCAGAGGCTCGCACTGCCTAAGGATCTCCACAAGCACTTTCACAGCAAGCCCCTGAAGTTGGTAGAACCATGGGAATCATCCCCCATGTACAGATGAGGAAACTAAGCCTCAGAGAAGTCAAATAGCTTGCTACAGGCCATGCAATAAATATGTGGCAGAGCCTGGGTTGAGATCTCTGTGATGAAGTGTTTCAGGCATCTGGGATGAGCCTGTGCGTGCTTCTTGATTCCTTCAGGGTCCCTGTCCTGACTTCCGGAGCTTACAATGAAATGAACTGAGCCAGAGAGGATGCTACAGCAGAGAGAGACAGTGGCCAGCCTGACAGAAGGGATTCATCTAAGGTATCTGCATCCTTAATTGGCATTTAATGAAGAGAAAGAGGTCTGAACAAGGAGTTTAAAATCCTGGTTTGAGCCCTGGCTCTGGCACTAGCTTGCAAAGTGTTCTTAGGTATATTATTTGTCCTCTGAGCTAGTTTTCTCATATGAAAAGTGAGTCTGCCCTCATTAGAGAGTTGACACAGTAAATAAATGAGCTACTCTGTGTGATGGTAATCTGTGTGCTCCAAAGAGCTGTACACACGTTAGATTTATAACTTATTATTATTACATTTTATTATATCTTCTAATTCATGCTATATATTATATAATAATATATAAAAATATTGTCTCATGTATTATTAATAATATCATCGCTAAAAATATTTTCCCAAGTAAGACATAGTTTAATAGGGGATTGCATGGGACAGAAATATCTTGAGTTTTTCAAACTTCAGATTACAAACCATTAACAGGTCTTGTAAACAAGTTAGTGCTTTTTAAACATAAGGCAATACAGTTCCTGACCGAGTAAACGTGGTCAGTTGTGATGTAAAATTTATTACTGCTGGTAGGTCGTGATCAAAAATGTCTTAAAAACTCTACAATCAGAAGAAAAACCTAGAAATGTTAGGGACCAGCATATCAGTTGTTCGATTAAAAAGGACCTCGGAGTTGATTGGGTCCCACCGCCCTTACTGATTGGATAGAAAACTGAAGGTCCCACAGCTGTGCTGTGGCAAAGGCAGGTCGCAAAGTCCAGCTTCCAAACGAGGCAGCCAATCCTGGGGGCTGAACTGGAAAGGGAGGGGCTTGGAAATGAGAGCTCCTGCCTTCATGAGTTTGCATATCTAACAGTGATTTATTAGCTGCCACTCTGTGCCTAGCACCGCCCCTGACTTCAAGGAGCTGCTTACATTTTAACAGGAGAGAGAAAAATATTAATAGAGGTCATATTACTGAAAAATAAATTTTTTCCGCTTGAAATAAATTCAGTGAAGGAACTAGCAAAGGAAGAGATACAAAGAAGCATGGAATGAGGGTCCATGCGAAGGTGGTCAGGGAAGCCTGTCTGAAAAGGTGATGCTGAAGTTAGAACCTAAAGGATGGAGGTCTTTGAGCTCATCTTGGACACAAGATGGCTTGCCACAATGTTAGGCACCACACGCTTGTTCAAGCCAGAAAGAAAGGGTAAGGGGAAACAGTGATGCCATATACATACTTGTGTTTCATAAGGAAAAAAATATTATCAGAGGGAAGATTTTTGATTAATTTTCATAGATCAGTGGATGCTGAGGAAAGCAAGTGTTTCTCTACAGATGATCATGTTGCTTCCAAACCAAACTAGGCTTTGATTATGAAGGAAGAAAGGGACAGGGTATATTGGGTAGGTGGTTAAATGTGATTGCTACCCATATCATTCTCTTACACATTTCTGTGTGTTTGTTCATGTGATTGCTTCTACTCAGCACGTGCTTTTTCATCTAACGAAAAAGAAATAAGCATGTGGCATCAGCGTTTTCCTCCCAGTGCCAGCAATATACAACCTCCACACGTGCTAGTTCATGAAAAAAACAAGGTATATACTTATATAAACCACTGTGTCCAGCTTTCCCTTACTTGCAGCCAAATGGAATCTCAACTGACATGAGGCTGTGTGGGGGAAGGTCAGCATCTCTGGGGGATTCATCCCTATACTGACACTCAGTGACTAAAGTCTTAAAGGTGAAGTCAGAGTAACCTTAGTCTCAAGATCTCTATCACTGATGCCATGTCTCTGCTGCCCTGACCCTCTGCCTGGCTGAGGACCTTCAGCTGATCTCTGGTCTTAATCCCCATGCTCTGTCTGATGTTGGATTGCTTCCACAGCTTTTGATCTCAACCCCGTAAGTCCAGAACACCCCCACAGACTCAGCTGAATCCCATGTCTCATTCCTAACTTTGCTTCCCCACTCTACCTTGACTAGCTAGAAATCACCCTTGATTTCTAGCTCTGTCCCAGGAAGGGTCCTGGAATGACGTGACTACATCTGATCATATTTTATCTCCAGCCTGCAAGATGGTGGACTTGGTTTTTCTAATAAGCAGCACATTGCTCAATTTATAATTTATTATACATTATTATCCTCAGCTTTTTGGCAGTATGATTATTTCACAAATTGCAGGCTCCCACTTTAAATTAATGCTGATTGAGACTTTTCCCAGGTACATTATCTTACATTTATCTATATTAAATCTCATCTCATTTGCTTCCAAATTTGCATTCTTCTCTGTTCTTTTAGCCTCTCTGATAGTCATTGTGGTTTGAAACTTGGTAGCATCTGAAATATAATAAACTTGTCTTTCTTTCTAAATCATAAATGAGCTTAGTATAAATGCTTCTAACATGTATAGAAGAAGAACTAGCATTTATTGTCCATTGACTAAGAGTCTTAGCTGAGAATCCCCCAAAAGTATACACTAAGATGAGGATTTGGTGCATACGGATTATGCGGAAGGAGATCCTGGGAAGCAGAGTGATGGGACGTGAAGGGGAGACAGGGAATGGAGGAAACGCAGTTAAGAGTGCGTCGAGTGGATTACCACTGATGGCTTCTGGGGCTCACCTGCTGAAGACCCTCTAAGACTATGTAGAGCTCACCCCATCGACTCCTGCCCATCATCCCGAGGTGGTTGCTCCTGGGGAACATTAACTTCCTGACATTTACAGTCATCTTGAGCCTAGCAAGCTCCTGTAGCCAGAGAAAGCTCCCAGGCAGAGATGTGGTTGCCGGAGGAGGAAGGTTTTGCATGTATGAGATTTGTCCATAGAGCTTCAGGTGACCTCTTAGCTAAGGGGAAATGAGCTGGGCACCTGCTACAGTCCATCCTGTGCACCACCCAGGTCTACTCTTGCCACACATTGTGTCTACTTTGTTCCATCACTTACTAGCAAAGTTGTGCCCTGGATATTCCCCGTCTCCCTCCTCTACCACTCATCTGAGATTGTCCTCAACCTTAGCCAGTACTTCTACTAGTGTAAGTTTCTTTCCCAATAAGGTAACTCACTGAGGTATCTGAGCCCCTCATTACAATGCCCTTGTTGCTCCATGGCTGATGAATTGCCCTTTCAGTTACCAATGGGCATGGAAGCAACAATAAGCCCTCCAGAGAATCTGCCGTGTTCCATACTATTATCTCTCCGTTCTCATTATAGGTAGGAGCCTCAGGACCTCATGTCATTTACCCATGCAAATAGAGTAACTCTTTTTTTTTTTTTCCCTTCTTGTATACTGGCATACAGAGTCCAGCATAACCAGGCAGCAACCATAACTTTAGGCTCAGTAGAACCCTTCATGTGTTGCCTGGCAGAAACATCCATCTCTTGGGAACTAAGACAGCTAGTCCAGCAGAGCCAAGAGTTGTAGGTTTGAGAGGTTAAAAAAATTGCCCAAGAGGTCTTCTGGGAGTGACGGTGACTCTAGCAATAGGACCAATGCTTTTTTTACTTGCTCCTATAGGGGTCTATCCACACACCTCTTTCCTGGACTTCCTCGTCTCCGGTCTTCCAATTATGTTCCTCTTAGGTCTCTGACCAACCTGTTAATCCATTCATCGCTGTATGTATTCTTCCCTCAGACCACTTCTGCCCCCACCCAAAGTTGAGGATTACGTGTGCTCAGACATCTGTGTGCTGAGATTTCTCCCTGCCACTGTCTTTCACCAACACTCCTGAGTGGGACTAGAGGACGGCAGCAGACCATGGTCAGCACGCTAACAAATTGTGCTGGACCATCCAAGAACCAGGACTGAGATTTTTCTAATCCATCACTGGTCATAAGGAGCTTTATAAGAGGCCACAGGTGTGAGTGGTGGGGGAGGTTCTGATGCAACAGAGGTAGGTGAGAGAGGGTCAGGGTCATCTTTTCATGTCACTTACCTGCACCTGGCAGGTCTGCTTGGACTTGATCTAGCATGGGACATTTTCATCATGTGATGGATTATTGCTGTATACGCCCAACTTCCGACCCAGTAGACCTGACAACACCCAGCTCTTGGTGGGCAGTTCCAATTACATAATCACTTGATACGCCATGATTAGGAGCTTCTTTCTGGTCAGTGTATAATTCTCTGTGATAAAGTATGGTTTTGATCCAGAAACCTAAAGGTCTGCTCTGTGGTTCCTCTACTGAAATTGCCAAACCCTCCACACAGCATTTGTGTCTACCTCAGTAGATCTGACACCCCATAAGCTCTGCCTGGTTGTATAGCTCCATGTCAGAGCAGCCTTTACAATAGTCTGATCCTGTTGCAGAGGTTGCTTTTGGCCTCTTGCTTTTGGCCCCAATCAAAACTTGCAGCCTTCCTAGTCATCAATAAACTGTCGGAACAGTATTCCCAAATGTGGTATGTGCTGCCTTCCAAATCCAAAGAGGCCCGTCAAGCACTGTGCCCAGCTTTTATTTGCAGGGAACTCAAGGTACAGTAACGTGCCTTACACCTTGTGACGTGCCCCACGTGGTTAGACACCTTTTTTCACCTAATTTCACCAATATGGCAGTCACCAAAGTCTTCATGGAGTTTATCTCCCACCTTCTGGTGTGGGATAAGTATGTGTTTTGATGAACACATAGCAGTCTCTGACATATATATACATACGTATGTGTGCATGCATATATAATTGTATAGATTTGTCCAATAGTGCATCTCAAGCTTTACCAAAGGGAAATATGAGTAGAAAAGGGAAGAACAGTGACTGTCCTTCTCTTCTGTCCAAACACATTTTACTTCAACTTCCCTGAAACCCAGAAATTATGCAGGAGTGCACAGATGAACTAAACAGACTTCAGCACGACTGATACAGTTAGTGGAATCACCAAACCCCCAATCATTTACATATTCTTTTTGAGCATAACAGTAAAAATAATTCAAGGCAACAAAAAATATGAGATATTGAGGAGGACATAAGTGTCACCAAGGGGTCTGAGAGAACTTTCTAAGCAAGACAGAAAGCCCAGAAACTGTAAAGGAAGGAAAGAATACACATGGACCACAGAAGACTTAAGATTTTTGCACGACAAGAGAGTAAAAAACAAAGTCAGAAGACAAATGAGAGATTGGTAGAAGTATCTGCAACTCCCATGATAGATAAAGGTTAATGCAGAAAGAACTTTTACAAATTAATAAGAAAAATGCCAACAACCCAATAGAAAAACATGGGCCTAGGATAGGAGTAGTTAATTTACAGCAGAGATTATCCAAAAGAGCAAGAGACATAACAGTTCCCAGGTAGAATCCGATCCATTTCAATAGAAGGGCCCCTCTTCTGCACCTTGAGGAACAATTGCACACAGCATGGAATGGAAAGAAAGTGTCTGAGCCTTTTGGAATGTGGAGAAGAGAACTGCAGATGTGAGCTCCCTCTGACTTGTGCTCAGTGGAGCAAAACAGTGCTCCCAAGGGAAAGTACCTGGGAGACTTACAAGTGCCAGGAACTCTACTGGAAGGACTTAGGAAGGCACAGAAAAGCCATGAGACTTGTTCACACACTTATTCATACGCAGACTCCATCAAGGCGGGTGAAGAGAAAAGAGCCAGATCTGTATTTGAGCCCACTGCTGCCATTTACCAGCCAAATGGCTTTGGCAAGAGTTCTGGGTTGAATTGTGTCCCCCCCAAAAGATACATTGAACTCCTAGCCACCAGTACTTCCATATGACTTTGTTTGGAAATAGGGTGGTTGCTGATATAATTAGTTAAATTAAGATGAGGTCATACTGAAATAAGGAGGGCTTTTAATCCAGTATGACTGGTGTCCTGATAAAAAGTGAAGAGACGCAGAGACACACAGGAAAAAGATGACTATGTGACAACAGAGGCAGAGATTGGAGGGATGCCTCTACAAGCCAAAGAAAACCAAGGATTACTAGCATCCAGAAGGCGTAATACTTTTCCCTTGCAGGTTTCATCAGGAGTATGGCTCTCCTGATACCTTGATTTAGGACCCGTAGCCTCCAAAACTGTGAGCCAATAAAGTTTTGTTGCTGTCATCCACCCAGTTCGTAGTATTTTGTTACAGCAGCCACTGAGCACATATACAGCAAGTGTTAAAGAAAACTCATTAATGACACTTGTCAAGATGCTAAGGCTGTCCTGCATTTAGGACAGTCATGATAGCTGTAGGGACCACTGCAGTGGGGTTTTACAGTAGGGGAGAGAGATTGGGCTCATCTCTGAATACAACAAGGAAAAGTAGGAATTTTATAGCCCAGGAGTGGGGGGAGGTGGGGATCAGCAGGTAATTCTGACTAACTGGCCTAACAGGATTCTTGCTGAAGACAGGTCAGTGGTCAGATACTACCTGGGGAACGGGTGGCGAGGAGGAAGGGAATCACATATTGCGAGTGATCAGATACGGAGAAGAGGAGATCCGGCTAAACTGACTTAGCAGGATTCTTGCTGAAATTGGACCCTTGAGGACAATGCCCAAGTATGGGTCCTAGTCAGGCGCAGAGGAGCCTGTCTAGAGTTTGGTCAAGAAGAAGGTCTTTGTCACAAGTCACCTGAATGAGCCTTGGTTTCCCATCAGTAATAGACGTATCACACTCCCTCCATCCCAGGAGTGGTGTGAAGGCGAGTGTGTTGTTAACTAGAAATTCTTCCCACATAGCAGCCTCCCCCAAAATCAGCCCTCCATTCAAGTGTTCATGTGTTCAAAGGAAGATAAAGAGGTGATTTTATATTTTCTCCCTATGAATCTGTGTATCAAATACATTTTAGAAATAAAAAGTTCTAGAGCAGTGATTCCCAGATTGGATCGTAGAACCTGCAGCAGATTCCCCTATTTAAAAATACAGAGTTGTAGGGCTCCTCTCAATCTTTGGGTCCAGGGACTCTGCATTTCATTACAGAGGGCCCAGGAGAGCTGACGCAGAGTCAAGTTTGGAAATCGCTGTGTCAGAGAAGAGGCTCTGTAGGAATCTGAATGGTGTCAGTGAGAGTGGCACAGAGCACCCAGCAGGAAGCAGCAAGTCGTGATAGGAGCAGTACCAGGTTTGGAGTCAAAAGACCTGGGCTCAAAACCTGTTCTGTTTCCCGGCTGTGCACTGTTGGCTAAGACACTCTTACTAGTTCCCGATGGCTGTTGTGACAAACGACCACAGACTTGGTGGTTACAACAACACACGTGGATTCTCTTATCGATCTGGAGGTCAGAATTATGAAATCAGTCTTAACTAGGTGGAGATCAGTGTCAGTGGGCTACACTCCCTCCAGAGGCTAGGGAAGCATCCGTTTCCTTGCATTTCCGGCTTCTACAGCGACATTCCTGGGCTCCTGGCTCTTCCTCCACCATCAAAGTCAGCTCACTTGACAGGGTTGCTGATATGATTACATAATTTAAACTATGCATTTGAAAGCATCCAGCACCAGCTCTGGAAAATAAGAGCTGAACAGTAAATGCTGGTTGAATTTTAGGAATCGTCTTGTATGGCATGTAGGTCAGGGCTGGGCGAGCATGGCTCCCTGCAATGCTGTTCCTGTAGCAGCTGGTCTACCCCAACCTGCTTCAGCCAGGGAAAGATGCTCTTGGCTGGGGTCAGAAAGAGCCTTCGATTTCCAACCCACACCCAATATGACTCTTGGATGAACCAGACTCTTCTTTCCCTGAGTCTTGTGTGAAATGGATCTTGCAGTTTTATTTTACCAAGTAGAAATTGCTTTACTGTTATTGGTCTTTTAACCTTTAGGGAAAAGTAGTGCTATTTTTTTAAACCCTCAAAACCTTTTAATAGAATCTGCCAGCAGATAACCATGGCTTCAAATAACTCTCCAACACCAGACCCTCTTCTATGAACAATTTCCACCTCTCTCTGTGTGTGTCTCTGTCTTTCTCTCTCCCTGTCTCTCTCTCTGTCTCTCCCTTCCTCTCTCCCTCTTTCCCTCCCCCATCTCTCTGGAATAAATCTTTATTACCTTTATCTATTCTTGATTCATTCAAGTAGACACACTTTTCATACAGCATTCTTTAATCAGAGTTCTGCTGTTGTCCTGTTTTAATTAGATCTCTTAGAAATGTAGTCAGCACATAAAATACCTGTTTTTTTTTTTTTTCTCTCAACTGGGATTGTAGCAAACACTATCTATCCAGGTTGATAAGTCAATTGTGAGGATCCTTCTACAGGTCTCTGTAGAAACATCAGGTTTGAAAATTCCCTTCAAAGAGAATTTCTCAAAACTCAAATCAGCTTCATGGTTTGGCTAATGCCATTGGGTGATAGAGAAAGGAGTGTGGAAGGGTGCAGCCAGAGGAGCCCCTACTCAATAGTCCAACTGAGCCGTGTTCGATTGCTCTGCTGTTTTCTAACTAAACGTGCAACCTTGGGCAAGTGACGTGGCCTTTCTTTGTCTCAGTTTCCACATCAATACATGCAGGAAAATTCACCTTCCATAATTTTGTTGTGAAAATTAAACATACACACACACACATATATGTGTATATATATATATATATATATATATATATATATATACACACACACATACATACATATGTATATATATAAACACACACAGAGTGCCTGGCACAGTTCTAGAGATGCATATGTATGCACACACATATTATTTATCAATCTATATCTGCACCTGTATCTAGATCAATAAATATATAGATATAGATATACAGACATAGACATAGACAGAAGATAGAAGTAGCTATGGCCATGGCTGTAGATCTTTGTTCTCTTCCACCATGGGAATAAGTAAATCATCACAGGACATATTAATGTACTTACCTATCACTCATTTACCTTGTTCATTCTATAAACATTCATTGAGCATTTGTTACGACCTAGAGGATGCTCAGGGATGTAAGGAGGGGACCACAATGTTGCCGTTCTCTTTCTGGCAAATGCTGCTCGTTGCCTGCCTCCCTTCCAACTGCCAGCATCTGCATCTCTTTTCCTGAGAGAGTTTCCCTGCTGCTGGAGCCTTCTTTCCTGCTGGCACGGAAGGCAGAAGTGCTAGGGAGTTTGCATGTTCTGGGAGTAGCTCTCAACCAATGGCCAGAAGGAGCCGGTGTGTCAGTACCCCAGCGCCCTGGGCCCTTGTGTGAGAAAACTCCAAGATACGTGTTTCACGCGAGCTCCAAGAGCCCTTCTGTGGGAGGCACTGCATCCCACACGGTGGTAGATGAATAGATGGTACACCCAGTATTACCTGCCTAGTCTTCCTGGTCTCTCTTCTCCACTCCTCCCAGATAAACCACTAACATCAGATGCTCTCAGGGTCCGCCTCTGGCCACTTCCCACCAGTTGATTGGTGACTCAGGTCCTCTATGTGCCAGGGGAAGGAGGGGCCCCAGAAGGGGAGGAACCTGGACCCTGGAATGACGAGTGGACAAGGGCTACCTCCTATTCTTGGGCGGCTCACCTCAGAACTGCTGAGTGACAGAGAAACAGAGGTGTTGGTCTTTAAATCATGTGTTTTTATTGGGTCTTTTTGCTACAGAAACCTAACTTTTTATCCTAATCGGTATACCCTCAGGAGCTTTCATCTAGTGGGGAGAAAAAATTAGTGATAACAATTAGTACCTCATAAATGCTAAAATAAAAACGCATACAGGTTATCAGGAAAGCATGTCTCTTTCACACATTATCTCAGGTAATCAATCCTGCAGCTCCATGAAAGGGCCATCAGCTCCAGTTTACAAGTGTCTTTTGGTTAGACCCTGCCAACAGGATTCTTCCAATCCTCGCACCTACCAGGTTTCCACCTGTTTCCGGGCCTTCCACCTGCCCGGACTTCCTTCGACCACCATGGCCGCCTCCCCGGTCCAGCTCTGACCCCTCAGGTCTCAGCACATCCGCAGATCTCAGAGGGTCTTCGCTGGCCCCCGCCAGGTCAGCTCTCCTCCTCCAGGACTTCACAGGAGCAGTTTTATGAGACCCCTCACACTTGTCTTTCTTGTCTGATGCGTGGCATCTGCCTCGCTCACTGCCTGGTATATAATAAGTGCTTGAAAACTATTGTTTGAATGAATGAAGCTCAGAGAAGTAAAGAGTTGGAGTCAAGTTACAACAGTAAAAAGCCTGGAACACAGCCTGGCTACCTGCAGATCCAGGGCTCAAATGTCACTTCTCTCTTCTAGCCGATTCCCGAGGTGAACAGGACTTTCCTCTCTCATGGCAGCAGCCTCCCCAGGTACTGTGTGTGCCTGTGTCTCAACTCCTCTGCTATGTGGGAGCTCCTCGGGGCAGGGGCTGTGTCTTATTTGTCCTCATATCCCAGAACAGGGGTTCAGTAAATGTGTGTGGAAGGGCGGAGAGAAAGAAGTGAAAAAGGGAGGGAAGGGAAGGGAGGGAGGAGTTAATGAGGAACATTAGTTCCCTAGGTACCATTTCTCCAAATTAATGAAATTTTCTCACTAGGTTTTTCAAATTCTTTCTCACTTTAATTCCACAAACAGCAACGTTGCTGTCAGCGCAGTAGACTGAAAGGGGGAGGCTGTGGAGCTAACAGACAGAGGTTCGCATCCTCCCCGGATGACTTCTAGCCGTATGACCTTAGGCAAAGGCTTGACCTCTCTGAGCCTCCGTTTTCACGCTAGTAAAATGGAGTAGCCATACCACAGTTATGGTAATTCAATAAAATATTTTTATAAAACACTCAGCTTGGTGCCTAGAACACTGTATGTACTCAATAAATGGCCATAATTAGTACTTCAGTACTTTTTGGAGCTCCCCCCCAGTATGGTTGGCACCATGAGGGGGCGAACATGAACACAGCTCAGACCCACAACAGCCAAGTGTGGAGGGTGTAGACTACAGCAGTTGTTTGAGTTTCTTGTTGCCGCTGTGACAAAGTACCACAAACTTGGTGGCTTAAAACTACACTCATTTACTATTTTAATTCTAGAGGCTAGCAGTCTGATGTGGGTCTTGCTAGGCTAAAATCACGGTGTGGCGTGGCTGCTCTCCTTTCTGAAAGCTCTGGGGTGGAATCTGCTTCCTGGCCTTTTCCAGCTTCTAGAGGCTTTTTCCCACATTCCTCATCTCCTGACCCCCTTTCTCCATCTTCAAGTCCAGCCACGTTGCATCTCTCTGTGCCTTTTTACTGTAATCACACCTTCTTAGATTTGCCTGTTCTGTCTCTCTCTTCCCTTTTTAAGGACCTTCAAGATTACACTTGGATAATCTAAGGTAATTTCTCTATTTTAAGTCCAGCTGCTCAGCAACCTTAATTCTATTTGGAACCTTAATTCATAGGTTCTGGGGATTAGGATGTGGACATCTTTGGAGGTCAAATTTTTTGTCTGTCACACTGATGAAAGTGCTGACCCTGGGGTGACACAGACATGGGTCTAATCCCAATTCGGCCACTTTCCAGTCATTTTCCCTCTATTATGTTTTAGATTCCTCATTTGACAAGAGTCAACTATTAACAGCCAGTGCAGAGTTACTGTTAGAAACCAGTGAGTTAATGCACTGCATCAATTAGGTTTTGCTGTATGACACACCACACACAATCCAGTGATCTAAAACACCAACCATTCATTTAGCTCTCAGTTCTGCTGGGCAGTTCTCCTATGTGAAATAATCTAAAGCGTATCCTGTAGGACTTCGCACAGTGTAAACTCTGCAGTGTGCAGCTCGTCGCTATGGAGATTACAGCAGAACAAGCCTTGGGCTAACAGCTGCATCTCTGACACTTAGAAGCCGTGTGACATTGGGCAAATGATCCCATCTCTCCAAGTCTTGGTTTCCTCATAAATTGAGTAGAAATGAGTTAGAGAGGAATGCCTATCTCACAGGAGTGGGAGACTTAAATGAGGAAGTGCATGCAAACGGCAGAAGTGTATCCAAGCTTCCATTGTTATAAGGAATGGACTCAGGAGCCCTGGGCTGGCTCCTTTGTCTGCCACTCACAAGCTGGGACACCTTGGGGAAAGCCCTTCTCTTAGAGCCTAGGGACCTCTCCAGTTAAACAAGAGGATGGGACTCGGTGATCTCTAACTGAACTCCAGACCATCCTGCTAGACGGTTGGCAGTGCTGTAAGCTGACCAAGAGAGCATCCTGGGCCCCATCCACTATGTTGTCCTCTCCTCCCCACCTGAAGGATGCTAAAGTCCTTCTCAGGCAGGTGACCAGCTTGACAGGACTTTCCTGGTTTTAGCAGTGAAAAATCTCACTTGCTGGGAAAGCCCTAGTCCCAAAACTCCCCGGGACTGAGGGCATGGAGGGCAAACAGACCCACTGGAGATGCCCTGTAGAAATTCTGAGTCAGTGAGGGAATGGTGAAGAAGGCATGAGAGCTGACACGTCTCAGCGGAGGGGAAACTGGTTGGTTCAGCGCTTCACAAGGAACGCGTTGGGACTGAATTTGGGCTAGCGTCAGCCAGGTGTCATTATAGTTAGAAGCAGAGACACCACACTATGAGCTGTGAAGAGCCTGAAGCTGGAGTCAGCCAGACCCAAGTCCAGTTAAAGAATGTAGTTGTGTGGTCCCCGGGGATAATGACAAGACCCCGCTGTAAATGGGGAATAATGACTCTGCCTTTCTCGGAGGTGGGTATGTGAAGATCAAACGCATGGGGAAATGCTTTGCAAACAGCAAACGGCTACAGAAGTGGTCGTACTGACTTCTGTTTTTAGATAACTCAAAAAACACATTTAAGTGAGAGCTAGGTGAGAGATTTCAGGTTTTCTTGATTGTTTGTTTTTATATTATCGACTTTAGTTTTAAAAACTTGAGCTAAGCTGCATAATATCAACCCGGGAAACAATAGCAGTCTGGTGACTAGAGATCCTAATCCCTGGGAGAGAAAAATCTGAATCTAAATGAGAAACAAAGTCTAGTTAATGAAAAGCCTGCAGGATATTTACTCAGGATGTCAATAAGAACCCTAGCCAGATATGCCTTGGAACAAGGATGCACAAGTTTGTGTGACGCACACCAGAAATAACCCTTTTTGCTCATTTATTTAGCCAATAAGCAGCCTTGAACTCAGTTTTACTCTAACCTGCAAAGACTCATTGATGTTATCTTAGAATCACGGAGGAAAAGCTGAACAGGGCTTTGAAGATCATCCAGGGAAGTACGCGTTGCCATTTCCCCCTCCTGTGCCACTCACAGAAAATTGCTGCCCTGCTAAATTGAGATAGAGCCTCAGAATCCTTCTCAACACACCAGCGTATTCAACAGACCTAGCAAGGCTGTATGACTTAAACATATTTTTCTCCTGTAAAAGCTGTGTGAAGAAAGGATAAAAAAAATTTTTAATGAGCATAATACATATTTACAGGCATATCTCATTTTACTGTGCTTCATTTTATTGCACTTCACAGATATTTCATTTTTTACAAATTGAAGGTTTGTGGCAACCCTGCGTCAGCGCCATTTTTCCTACAGCCCTTGCTCACTCAGTGCCTGTCTCACATTTTGGGAATTCTTGCAATATTTCAAACTTTTTCATTATTATTGTATTTATCGTGGTGATCTGTGATCAGTGATTTTTGATGTTACTATTGCAAAAATGTTATGACTTGCTGAAGGCTCAGATGGTGGTTAGCATTTTTTAGCAATAAAGCATTTTTTAAATTAAGGTATGTACATTTTGTAAGATATAATGCTACTGCACACTTAATAGACTACGGTATAGTGCCAACATAAATTTTTAAATTTTTTCTATTGAAGTATAGTTGATTTACTATGTTGTGTTAGTTTTCAGTGTACCACAAGGTGATTCAGTTATTCATATACCTATATATATTCTTTTTCAGATTCTTTTCCAGTATAAGTTATTACAAGATACTGAATATAGTTCTCTGTGCTATACAGTAGGTCCTTGTGTTTATCTTTTTTATCTATACAGTAGTGAGTATCTGTTAATCCCAAACTCCTAATTTATCCCTCTCCCCCGCTTTTCCCTTTGGTAACCATAAGTTTGTTTTCTATGTCTGTGAGTCTATTTCTATTTTGTAAGTAAGTTCATTTGTATAATTTTTTAGATTTCACATATAAGGGAAATCACATGATACTTGTCTTTCTCTATCTGACTTACTTCACTTAGTACAATAACCTCTAGGTCCATCCAAGTATTACTTTTATATGTACTGGGAAACCAAAAAATTTGTGTGACTTTCTTTATTGCAATATTCACTTTATCACAGTGGCCTGAAACCGAACCCACAATATCTCCAAGGTATGCCTGTGTTTAACTGCAGTATCATTATATAGGTAGTTTAATTAAAACAATTTTGTGGGGATAAAAGAATTAACTTCCCATCACTCCAAAATCTTTTCTGATCTTAATAAACATAAAAAGTTACATTTATTTTACCTAGTTGTAATCAGCATATACATTCCATTTTCCCTTCTGCCTTCTTTATTCACCATCATTCAATGCTCACAATTATCTGCCTACTCTAGAGAATTTTTATTTTAATGGTTAGATATTTATTATTCATTATTTTGCTCTACCAAATTTTCTCTATGATCCTCCTTTCTGGAGTCTACTGTTGTAAATTGCATAGCTTGTGTGTGTGTGTTTGTACAATGGCTTCTGTATGTCTTCCATGGCTGCCATAATAAAGTCCCAGTGGCTTAAACAACAGTACTTTTTCTTTCCCTCACAATTTCAGAGCCTAGACGTCCAAGATCAAGGTGCTTGTAGGTTTCTTCTGCACCCTCTCTCCTTGGCTTGTCGATGGTTGTCTTCTCCCTGCCTCTTCACGTGACCTTCGTTCTGTGCCCATCTGTGCCTTGATCTCCTCTTTTAAGGACACCAGTCATGTTGGATAGGGCCCATGCTAATGACCTCACCTTTTTTTTTTTTTAACATTTTATTTATTTTGGCCACGCCCCGCAGCATGTGGGATCTTAGTTCCCTGACCAGGGATCAAACCCACGCCCTCTGCACTGGAAGCACAGAGTCTTAACCACTGGACCACCAGGGACGTCCTGACCTCATCTTATCTTAATTACTTCAAGACTCTATCTCCAAACACAGACACATTCTTAGGTCCTGGGGTCAGGACTTCAACATATAAAATTTAGGGGAATCACAGCTCAGCCCACAGCAGTTTCTTTTTCATTTGGGTTCCTCTTCTAAGTTTTCAGGTCTGGAGCAGACAGGAGTCACCTGTCTCCTGGTTCACAGCCTTTTGCCCTCTGCCCTTCAGTGCCTTTGTGATGTGACCTGGGAGTGGAGAGGTATATACCCAGGGGGTAACCCTTGCGGATAGAGCGATAGGAGATGGGAAGGTGCTAGCAAATAAATCCTTCTCTTTTCCCACCCCAATAAATCATTCCAATCCACGGTGTCTGGGGATATCCCACACGACAGAATCCACCTGCATTTTTGTGTGTGAAAATACAGCTATCTCAGTAACTTGCCACTTTGTACTTTTTTTCCCATTTTTCTTACCTCAAGAAAGGGAAACTCTTTCTTCCTGTGTGAACCATGAGTGTTTCTGATGCTTTGACATCTGGGATCTTGCTGACCCCTTCAGGGTCAGCCAACTCCCAGAGATGGTAAATGACTCACTTGTGAGTTTACCTTTCCTACGCAAACAACCAATCCCGAGCCCCCCACTGCTTCCTCCATCTCTATGAGGCTCTCATACTCAGGCCTACTGCCCACCCTCTGGGCGGGTTCTCTGCAACCCAGGGCCAGGTACGACACCCAGAGACAGCCCCTGTGCCCCAGCTCACTGAAGTTATTCACAACAGCCAATCCTGAGCCTGATCACCCTTCCTCACCCATTTCTCCCCTAAGAAACCACAATAAAGCCCCCTACCCCTGATACCCCCACTGCCTCTGCCCCCAGATCCAGCCTGGTGCTCTGCCGTGTGCCACTACATGGCACTGTGTGTCCCTCCTCTTGGGAACTGGGAGTAACAAACTGTGGCAGTCATCTCCTGATCTGTTGGCCTCACCATACCTGAATAAGAGTAAAACTTTCATTTTAAAACACCTGCCAAACGTAAAATAGATAGCTAGTGGGAAGCAGCCGCATAGCACAGGGAGATCAGCTCGGTGCTTTGTGACCACCTAGAGGCGTGGGATGGGAGCGGGGGAGGGAGGCAGACACAAGAGGGAAGAGTTATGGGAACATATGTATATGTATAGCTGATTCACTTTGTTATAAAGCAGAAACTAACACACCATTGTAAAGCAATTATACTCCAATAAAGATGTTAAATAAATAAATAAATAAATAAATAATAAAACACCTGCCTCTTGCTACCCTGATATTTTATCCTCTGATAAACATTAGGACTTAGGCTGTGTCTCAGGCTGATTTTCTAGGAGACTGAGCTAAAGCATTACCCAAAGGAAAGAAGACATGGTTTCCTTGCTAGCCTACTAAGTGCCAGGCAGTGTACTCAGACCTTCATTTATGTGATTTCATTAGAAGTAATTTGAAGTAATGTATAAGTCAAAGAAAATAGTTTCATGAATCCCGTTGAATTGCCTTTCTCCAGAAAGATGACGCAAAGTAAACTCATGTTTCTTTGCATCCCTGACAGCATCTGTTTGTTACTGCTTATTCAATAGGTGTTCTGTGGTAAATTAGAAGTTGCTTTTGCTTAATGTTACCTTAATTGCTAATGAGGCTGTGCACTTAAGGTGAGAGTTATTTTGTTTGTTTGCTTGTTGGACTGCCAAAGTAATATATCAGGCACAGACTTTTTGGGACATGGCAGACTTTCAGGAACTTACCTACCTGTTATACTAAGTTCTAATACTGGCTTCTCAGAAATTGTAGGGGCCCAAATTCCTGACCTGTTGGGGGCAGTGCAGGGCAGAATCTCAGCCCTGAGGCCCTCTGATCCAGGGACCACATCCCCTGCTGCCAGGCTCCTTGGTGAGGTGAAGCTGGTGGGATCGTAACCACTTGCTCCTCCTGAGTTCCACCCCTGGACTAGGGTCTCCTTTAACCACCACTGGCCTCATGCTCAACCTGGAATGTGAGCCCCCTGACCTGGGTGCCTTTGACCCACACCCCCCTGAAAAATAATGCTTGTTGATAAAGCGTTTTGAGATTCTTCCAAAAAACCTAGGTTCTCGGGACAAGGTGTTATTATTTAGTTGATGGAAACAAATATCCATGTAATCACCATTATTATATTGTCAAAACTGCTTAGAATATCCACCCTGCTGGTGCAGTAGTGATGTCAGGATTTCTGTGACTAGTAAATTGGAGCATTAACATGAAATTAAAAAAAGAAAAGTTATATTACCAAGTAATTCATCGCAATGATTTGATATTTCAAGGATAACCACCAAGCAGTTTCAGGAACATGTAATTATTTTTTCACTCGCTATTTTATGATGCATTACTCAGTAGCTGTGCAGTTGACTGTGCCTTTTAAAATGGAAGAATAACGAATAACAAGTTATTAACAGATCAACGACTAGGTGGGAATACAACTCGGATTTCCTTGATCCTCTCCTGCTTTGGGAATTAAAACTCACGTGGCAACAGGGACTCTGTAATCTCTCATACCTGAAGCACAGGGAACATGCCTGGCACATAACAGGGGTTCAGTAAACACTGACATACTGCTGGTTTCCGCATTATTTGATGTTGCGAGTCTCTGTGCCCTGGTGCGTGCCCTACTTCTGTTGTTGAAATCCCAGTTTTCCCTCTGGCAAACCTTTAGTTATTCTTCACGTCAGTCCAAGGATCACCTTCTCCATGTAAAGCGTCTTCTGACTTCCCCAGGCAGATATAGGTGTTCTTTCCGTGGTGCGCTGCTGTCCTGTGTACACGCCTGCATTTTAGACCCACCACGGTGGATAAACACTGTTTGTTCCCCTGCTGTTCCCTGACTGTGTAGTAAGCTTCTTGAGGGCAGAGACTGCCCTCCTGCCTTCCCAACTGCTTTCTTTCCTGCCTCCTATTAGCAAATATTGACCAATCCCTTTATGAGTTGGGCACTGGAATAGGCACTGTGGATACAGTGGAAACAGGCTAGACATGGCTCCTGCCTTCATGAAACTTCTGGCTTAATGAAATCTTATTTTACACTGCAGTCTGAGTTTCTGGCACAAATTCCGCTTAATTAATGTTTAAGGAAGGACTGAAAAAATGATGGGAGAAAGCATGGCAGAGGTGGGGGAGAAGGGCAAGAGGCCCTTAAAAGGATCTGCACGGTGATGTCAGTAGGATTTGAAATTTCACTTCCCGTTCTGAAGGGTGGTCATTTGGAAGGCAATCTCAGCTCTGATTTCCCAGGTGGCAGAACTGGGGCCAATGGCTGGGAGTTCCAGGAAAGCACATTTCTCCATCATTCCATATCAGTGGATATAGACAGAAGGAGCTGAACAGTATCCTATAGGAGATGCTGTGAATGTTAGAAGATTGCTTAGCCCAATGCCCGCACATGGTAGGTTCTGGAAGAAAGGAAAAAATAGAGGAAGGAAAAGAGTCCCCGAAATATAATTGTGAAGCTTAGGGGAGATACAGCTTAGAAGAGGTACGTGGGGAAAACAACTCTAGTTTTTTTTGTTTTTTTTTAACATCTTTATTGGAGTATAATTGCTTTACAATGGTGTGTTAGTTTCTGCTTTATAACAAAGTGAATCAGCTATACATATACATATGTTCCCCTATCTCTTCCCTCTTGCGTCTCCAACTCTAGGTTTTAGTTTGCTTTGCGTTCAGTCAATTAACAGGGAAGCCAAACCAGGTGACAAAGGCATTCATGTGATCTCAGGCTGTTTAACGGAGTTCCCTTCTGTTGTCAAAGTCATAACAATGTCATTGACCTCACTGAAGTCACAGGCATCTTACAACTCCAACTGACTGAGAGTAAAGACTGAAAGAGGTTGTTGTCCCAAGCCAGTGTGGGGCCCCTGCTGCCTCTGAACCTCCTCTCTCAGCCAGTCCCCCAGATCCCAGGCCACGGGAGCCAGGATGCAGGACAGCATTGCATTAAACAAGACCAGGGTCCAGACAGCTGTCAATCAAGACCCCTGTATTGCCCCTTTACACTTAGAGTCATACCACTTTGGTTTGTCTTTTCATACACATCCTGATTCTATTCCAGTTAGAGCAGTGATCCTGCTTTCACATCTCCCCGTATTAACTTCAGCATACACACCATATGGCCCTTTTGTGGACTGAACTCTGTCCCCGCAAATGCATATGTTGAAGTCTTAACCCCCAGCACCTCAGAATGTGGCTGTATTTGGAGATAAGGTCTTCAAAGAGATAATTAAGATTATTAGATCACTAGAGTGACCCTGATCCAATACAACCAGTGTTTTTATGAGACTAGGAGATTAGGACACAGACAGACACAGAGGAAAGACCACGTGAAGAGCAGCAAGGAGGTCGTCATCTGCAAGCCAAGGAGAAAGGTCTTGGAAGAAAGCAAACTTGCCAGCACCTTGAGCTCACACTTCCAGCTTCCAGAACTGTGAGAAAATACGTTTTTATTCTTTAAACTACCCAATTTGTGATACTTTGTTGTGGTGTTCCTCATAAATGAATACAGGCTCCAACACTGTAGAGTGTGTTTAGTCATCGAGCATAAGTAGTTTGCCTATTATCTACTTCATTGGAAATCCCTCACTATTAAATTTCGATTAATGACTTCATTTGAAAACACTACCACTTCCTGCCAAGGGCTGTACCAGGGATCAGATATGACCAGTTTCCCGAAGAAATATTATTTGTAGGAAATGGAAGGAGGGGCCATGCCCTTCTTAGGCCTGCTCAGATCCTGCTTGTGTTATAACACTTCTTTCTTGTACTCAATTCCTATTGATAAGCGTCTCCCCCATTAGACCTCAGGCAACTTTGGTGCAAGTGTTCTGCCTCCAGCCTTATGGTATGTGCCCTGTTTTACACACACACACACACACACACACACACCCTATAGAGTTCCTGGTGCAAACATTGCCAGATTGGATGAAAGTCTACCAAACAAATTCCTGAGAATAATTCATTTCTCCATGATCATCTTCCTCCTGGAAAGGGGAAAAAACAAAGGCCAGGACAAACAAATCCACTTGTAATCTGGACCCCTGGTGAGGAAGCAGATATTCTCATTAAAACTTAATCTGTTGATCTGTCTATTCGTCTATCACTATGGTTGGTTTAGTACCCATAAGGCCCCCTAAGAATGGATGAGCTCTGTGTAAACTCCATTTCTAAATGGAGCTTCAAATAAGCTTAAGAGCATTTTAGAAATCTCAGGCGTTAACCTAAGATTGGACTTTGACATGTGGTGGCCTCTGCTGGGGGACTCTGTCCTCCTCATCAGGCCTCGCCAAGCCAGGCTCTCCCTTTTCCATCTCTTCTGTTGCCATAACGCCTTAGTCTATTCAGGCTGCGGTAACAAATATACTATTAACTGGGTGCTGATAAACAAGAAACACTTATTTCTCACAGTTCTGGGGGCTGGGAAGTCCAAGGTCATGGTGCCAGCAGATTTGGTGTCTGGGGAGGGCTTCCTGATTCACAGCTGTCTTCTCTCTGTGTCCTCACATGGCAGAAGGGGTGAGGGAGCTCTGTGAGGTCTCTTTTATAAGGGCACTAATCCCATTCATGAGAGCTTCACCCTCAAGCCCTAATCACGCCCCAAACCCCCTCGTCCTAATACCATCCCATTGGGCATTAGGTTTCAAGATGTGAATTTTGGGGAGATACAGCATTCAATCCATAGTATGTAATCACCACAGTCTTCTTGGGCTGCACAGCTGAAGGCAGGCACTTCCCCCAGCCCAGTTCAGAGAGCCCTGGCACACCTGTGTGACATGCTCAAAACCCTCAGTGATTCCCTGTGGCCTCTAACAATGGATTTCAAAACCACATCTGGAAAAACAAAACCATGCTTCACACTCTTGCTTCCATCGTATTTTAGTAACAATACCTAATTCATCTTGCAATTTTCAATGATGTTAGGAGGACATGTCATTTGGATGTTTGTGGGTATAAGGAAGCTGGAAAACAAGCAGTTGTGCCTGATAAAGTCTCACAGCTGATATGACCTGCTTCCTTCCTTCCTGTTTCTCAACCTCGTCAGTCCCATCTCTCCACGAACCCTAAGCCCTGGACACTCCAAGACACTCAGGTCTCCCAAGCCATTGCATGCCGTTCCCTCCCATCCGGACCATCCTTCCTCCTCTTTCTCCTTGGTCAGTCCTCGTCATCCTTCAAACCTCATCACCTAAGTGATGCTGCCCTGCTTTCCCTCCCAGCATCTGGATTGCCCTCCTGTGATAGAATTTGGGTTGGTTTTTGTTCCTGAGTCTTTCTCGTCTTAGTGGCAGAGATGGTGGTTCCTCCAAATCTGCTCAGAATCAAGCACAGGGTAGGTGCTCAAGGGACATCTGGTGCTTGAAGAAATGGGAACCAGAATAAGTCTGAGGCACGTTGGAGCTGGAGGCCCCTCCCCACCGTCCTCGAACTATGCAGCTCCACCTGCCTCATAGGTCTGCTGAGGCCTCTGGGGTCCCCGACACATGTCTCATCTTCCAATTGCCATGGGCCCATCAGGGAGTCCCTTTGTTGAGACATCTGCCTCATTCACTTACATCAACTTAAATTACTTGCCTGGACTTGCTCCCCTCCCTCAGACCTTGTGTTTGATATTTGTTCACCAAGTGTATCAGCAGTGTCGGGGATTTAATCAAGATGTATGGACTATAAAGGAATGCACAGTATTGGCACATATGTATGTTGGGGCCAGAGCTGGAGCCATCAATCTTGCCTGAAAACTTGTCAACAAGGTGAAATGGCCAGATGTCTTATTTTCGCAATTTTGTCATTTTCTTTGAACTACAGCCCCCAGAATGCTCCATCCAGGAAATATGCTGCCCTTCGAATAGCTATGAGCTCCAACTCCGGCTGTCTACAGAACAGAATGCACTAGGTGCCCTCTATAACTCTGCCTTCTCAGATCTGATTCGGACCCAAACGACAAGACTCGGGGAAAATACAAAGAGGGAGATGAAAGCAGAGCTCCTGATGGAATCAAGAATGACACAATAGTGACACAGAAAGCACAATTCATCCTATGAAAATGAGATAAATCATAGCTGCATACTCTGGGTACTCAGTGAGGTTACCACATTCCTGGGGCTGGTGTTCAGCTCTCGTCCCAGAGACTCCACTTTGGGGAGTCCTTTCAATGTGCTTTCTTTTAAAGGCTTTCTTTCTCCTTTCAAAAAGCTTCTGACAGATGCAGTATAACATAGTGGATAAAGAGATATAGTTTGGAATCAGAGATGTCCTTGAGCGAGAGGCTTGAACACTGAAATCTAGTTTTCTCATCTGCTAATTTGACCGATAATAGCAATTCTCTCTTAGAATTGCCACGGGAATGAAAAAGAATAATTCAGGAAAAACACGAAGCAAAGTACCCGGCGGGTAGCAAACACATTATTATTATAAGTATGAAATAGGAAATGTACAATAAGCAATTGTTTATAGTAGGAGAAAGATCAACAGTGTCATGTTATGATTCTTGGTAATGATCAAACTATCATCGTAAGTTTTTTTTAAAAACTGACTTCCTGGATGAAAAGTGGAAAATGTAAGATTCCACAGACAAACAGACCTGGGTTTGAGTCCCAGACTCTCTACACTTCAGTTTTGCAAACTTCTTCCCATCTTTATACTTAATCTTTAAAACGGGTTTAATAAAACCCTCCTCATAGGGTTCATGTGAGAATTAAAGTAATAACATACAGGAAGTGCTAGGCTTAGAGCCTGGCAACTGTTCAGCAAAGGGCTATCATTAGTATTAATGTCAATTCTCTCTGGTTTCTGTTAAAGGTACAGAAGGAAGAGACTGTACTAGAAGGAGGACCCTGAGTTGGAATCCTGGTATTTTTATTAAGAGGTGTTAGATATTTATTTAATCTTTTAGAAGCCTCGATTTCCTCATCTGAGGAAAAGTCAGCATCTGGTTGTGCTCTTGGGCTCAGTGCTATGGGCGCGCATGGCTCCATCCTTTCTGGGCACTTCTGAAGAGTGTCCAGAATGTTTCTCAGGGCTTTTCACCCAATGACAAACCAGCAGAAGTAGAAGCCCCACTGTTGAGAGTTGCCCCTGTGGGTGCTGACACTGCATTTCCCAGTTATATGGAGGGGGCTTGCTGAATAGAAACAAGCCAGTCTTGGGGCATCAGAGTGACCAAGAAAGACGCATGACGTGAGCTCAGGAGAAGAAGCGCCAGCGTGAGGGGCATTTAGTCCTGCATGGCAGCATGCACCTGCTGGGGCTGGGACCAGAAATAAGGTTGAGAGGACATGGGCATGAAAGGGTCTGATACGCTATATGCAGCAAGTAATCTTGAAATGTCTCAAAGGCTTAGAATCAAAATATTCCCTTCCAGTTCTGAAAATTGGGCTCATCTCACCCTGAGTTGACATAGCAACAAAAACCAGGTGTTGGGTAAAAATGTCCTTCAATCAAGTATGTGATGACAGATTTCTGAAGACATCTGGATGCTTGATGAAATTTGCATTCAGTTTGTTCTCTCATTTGCACACACAGTTACATACAAAGAGAGAGGAGGGGGTGGAGGGAGGAGGAGGAGGAGGAGGAGGAGAGAGAGAGAGAGAGAGAGAGAGGGAGAGAGGGAGAGGGAGAGAGAGGGAGAGGGAGAGAGAGAGAGAGAGAGAGGGAGAGAGAGCGAGCGAGGGAGAGAGGGAGAGAAAGCTACTCCTAGCAATATCTAGTTGGAGACATTATGGATTGAATGTTTACATCCCCCCCAAATCCGTATCTTGAATTCCACATCCCCCCAAAATCCGTATCTTGAATTCCTCATCCCCAATGCCGTGGTGTTTGGAGGTGGGGTCTTTGGGAAGTGATGCGGTTTATATGAAGTCAAGGGGATGGAGCCCCATGATGGGATTGCTGCTGCCAGCACTATCTCTTCCCACCATGTGAAGACACAGCAAGCAGGTGGTCATCTGCAAACCAGGGAGAGGGCATTTACCAAAAACCTGACCATGCTGGTACCCTGATCTCAGGCTTCGAGCCTCCAGAACTGTGACACACAAATGTTTGTTGCTTAAGCAGCCCTGTCTATGGTATTCTGTTATAGCAGCATGAGCGGACTAACACGGGGAAGCCCAGCCTCCACCTGCCTCATACCACTTCTCAGAGTTAACTCCCACTCTGAGGCTAGTACTGGGCTGGAAGTTTCATCTTGCAGAGATGATGGTATAAGGTAGAGAGGTAGGAAGGAGAGACATCTATATATTGAGTTCCAACTAAATCATTATCCTAAAGTCTTTGAAATCTCTCATTTCAAAGCTTTGAGGAAGTCTCTGTGTTATAACAGGTGGACAATTGAATCCACCTTTGGAGCAAACCATTCTTCTGTTGTCAGAATACCACCTTTCAGGTGGGAAAATAAGAGTGCCACCGTTCAAACTCACCCCTTGCTTCCTTGCCACCTATGACTATGCATACACAGAGCAAAGACCGCCTTCTCACGCTGAGAGTTTTAGGGTGCTCTGGATCCCAGCAGCTGACTCTATGAAAAGGGGTGTGTATCATGGGCAGAGCTGAGTGTCTGCCACTTTTGGTTCCTAGAGAAAGGTTTCTTCTCTATATGTGGAATTAGAATTGAAATTTTTCATTCGTTCTTAGATGTGTGTGTAGAGGGGTGTCTGTGTGGCCATTTTCTCACAGGACATCAGGAACTGAGCCCCTAAAGATGCAGAAATGACATGTGGACCCAAGCACCATCTCCAGCTAAAGGAGAACCTGCAGTGAGCCCACATTAGATTGCTAATGTCCCACCCATAGTAAAATAGGATGGGCGATTCCAGAATGAAGATGGGCAGCAAAGTGCCTTGCCTTGCATTGCATTTGGATGACTCTATTCTGATGGGATTGCCTTGCTGGAAGACACAGCACAAGGCCGACTCTTACCAGAAGGAGGTGGGGCTTCCAGGAGGGAGGGGTGTTCTCCGGAAAGAGCAAATCTGAAAACAGAGAAGCATCTGCTAGAGACCTTGGATCAGGAAAGAGAGGACACTTTGTCCTGTGGAGGGACAGAGATGTACTCACCGCCTCACCCCGGTGGTGCACAAGGCAAAACTGACTTCTGCTTAGTGAAGGGAGCCTGGAGCAGTCACAAGGCACTTCATACTGCACAAGCCCCTGGGGGGAGGCTCCACCACTGAAGGTGGTTTTACCCAGTATAAGTACCTCCGAATTATGATTTCCTTATTACTCAAGGCTGCAGACAGGTTCTGTTAAAGATCACAGAACCACCTGGCTTGAGATTGAGGGATAGAAGGGAAAAGCGTTCTTCTTTCTCCCCGGAAGGCACCGACCCAACAAAGGTTGTTGCTTCCAGATCTGCAGTGACCGGTAGGGCATCTACAGTGAAAACTCACCTGAGTGAGAGGTTCCACCCCAGCGTGGAATGGGAGAGAGCCCCAGTGGGAAGACAGCCCAGATACCCTCACACACACAGGAGAAGGGGAATGGGGGGGGATTCCCACCATCACTCCAGTGGGGACACAGGAGCAGCAGTGATTTGGGTTTTCTTCTTTGCTTTCAAAGTATTTAATGAATAGTCCAACTCAATTCATTACCAGACTGATCTCTCCTTAGGAAGTCGGAATACCGAAAGCCAAAGATCCTTCCCAATATTTGATGCGTGCTGTTACCATGCTTTAGCAGAAAAGGGAATACTTAATGAAACCCATATCTTCGTAAACTTAAGTCATGTTTTTCACCCTTCCCATCTCCCTTTACCCCATTTAATAGAGGAATTGAATTTGAGATGAGCTTTTAATTAAAAATCTCATAATAATATATACAAAATCCAGGAGATAAGGAAATTAAACAGTAAATTTTTTTCTTTTTTCCTTCTCCCTCCCTCTCCACATTTCCCATTGTTTGGCATGCACAAAGTTTATTAGAACAAAAGGACACAAAAGAACTTTTAGCATCATAAAGGACAATGTTGGAGAGGGCTGTTTTGGAGCAGTGAAGGTCTTGATGGGCTTTTAACTCATCGATCCAGATCCAGACCAAGGGGTGGGCAGCCCCTCCTGTACCGGAGGGTTTGGAGAGCCCACGGCACCCTCAGCCAGCTAAATAAATGACAGTCCACACGAGAAGTCACGTGCCCTGGGAGGTGTGGGGCTTGGGGGAGTAATAAGGAGGTTAATGGACAAAGGGCCTTAATAGAGGGGAAAGAGAGAGGTTCCAGGGGAAACCCTCCTGATGAGGAAGGGATTTGTTCTCGTTTCCTTTTATATCTGACAGGCTGACAGTGACATGATTTGATTGTGGGACATACGACCCCTTTCTTCCATGATAGAGGCCATAAGAATGTTGTTACAGGAGAAACAATAAAAATAAATCTTAAATGTTTGATTTTTATAAATGATGTTTGTTACTTTGTTTTCAAGGAAATTTAAAGGAGAAAAACGATCATATTTTGCAGTTCTATAGAAAATTCCAAATATTTCAAAATTCATGATGAAGGGAAGGCTCTGAGTCCCTTAGTTTAGATTCATAGCTGGACGATTCCTTCAGGTCCCTGGGACTAGAAGCTTTAGAAGTCTGAAACACAGGCCTCCTGTTGACATTTTCTGGTGTTGTCATAAGCCAATTCATGGCTGGTGTAAAGTCAAGAGACTTGAAAATCTATCATGGCAATCAGATCAGATCATCGGTATAAAGAACTTATCTGGAATGACAAGAGTAGGTTAACTAATGTCTCCGGGGGGGGGGGGGGGGGGGTGGAGTGGAAGCCATGAGAAGCTGACACACCTGAATGCTTGTCATTGTAAATTCAGAAGGACACATATTATTTTGTTGTGTGTTTGTTTCAACCTGACCTCACTCTGAAAAGAAATTGAGGAAATTCTTACATATAGCACAGCAAGATAAAAAAAATAAAAATAAATTAGAAGACTAGGGCGAAGAGAAAATAAGCTGGAATAATAAGATGAAAACACAATTTTTAAAAAAGTTGTCAGGCAGAAAAGCGTGCTGCGAAGCTCTGCATGATGATTCCAATTGAGCCACAAACTGATTTCTTAGCAGGGCGCACTCATTTTTCTACCAGTAGAAGCACATAGGTCACCCCAAATTTAGCATTTGGACTCATTTCCATGCAGTAGGTAAAGCTAGATGGGAACATTATTCATAATGAGTAGAGCTCTGTCCTTACTGCTCTGGGTGGAAAGCCGCACACATACTTCCTTAAGACATTTTTTTAAAGCTGTGGTTTTCATTTGATCTGGGGGAGTGTGAAAAACTTCCAAGTCAGTTTGATGGATTGTAGATGGTGCATTCATTCACTCATTCAGCAATGTATTGAGCAACTATTACTTGCCAAGAGTCCTGTTAGGTGCTGGGATAGAGGAACAGATGAGACAGAGTTGCTGCCCACTTGAAGCCGTGGGAGACAGACAAGCAGAAGGTCAATTACTTGGCAAGGGGATGGGTGCTGGTCACAGGTGCACACCTGTGGGTACACAGAATTGGGGCACACTGTAATGGGGGCATGGCAGGAAAAGGACAGTCTCAAAGAGGTAGAAATTGATATTCTTTTGGCCTCTGGATTTCTTATATTCATTCATTCATTCATTCATGCATCTACACCAGGGACTTAAAGAGCCACATCCCTTGAATTTTACTGTCAACTGACACAGCTTCAACCACACGCTCTTCTTTCTTACTTCCTCGCCCCTATTATACCTGATTTTCAGTCGCAAAGAGAGAATTTGGTAGGCCAACATTTTCATTCTAAGAGTATTTCTCTTAGAATATTTCTACCTCTTAAAAAAAAAAGTGATTTTGCATCTATCCTATTATCTCCATTACCACAAATACCATAAAGGGAAAAAAATGTCAAATTGGAAAAAGTCCTAGAACCTGAGAGCAGAGAATCTTCATTCAGGTCTTAGCCTAGATGTTTTTAGCTATGTGATGTTAAATAAGTCACTCAGCCTCTCTGAACCTCAACATCTCACCTGTAAAATGGGGATTAAATAGTACCTGCTTCATAGAATGAAAATTAAATGAAATAATGGATGCAAAGTGTTTAGTACCCAGAGAATGTTTGACAAATGCCAGTTTCTCCTTGGACTAGGAAGTATCTTGGAGCAATGTTTCTGTAATCAATTCAGTTTTTCACCAATTCTTTTTCAATGTGTGCCAAGCAGAGTAATGGGCATAAGAAGGAAAAAAGACATAATCCTGCCTGCTGGAGTCAAGTCCAGCTGTCCACTGGCTCAACGGCACCCACCTTCATTGTCACAGCATCACAGCACCTCCTTCCCAACTCCTACATGAAAATTGTTCCCCTGTAAAGGATTCTTGAAACTTCCCCAAAACCAGTCTGTCAGACACTTATTGCCCGGGGTAATAGCAAGTCTCCAATAAAGGGCCCCCAATGATCACCACTTCCCAAAGGTGTTCTTCATCATTGTCCAGAGTTTACCCATGGGATTGAGCTCCACTGCCTGCTACGGCAGTTGATTCAAAAATGCACTTTTTTGAATCAACTTCCTTCTCCAAGAGAACCCAGATGAAGACCTTCATATGGGACAAATGTCATTCTGTTCCTGTCTAAAGCTTCTGTTCTCCACACCTTAGCACATATTAACTTATTTAATTTTAAATAAGGTATTAAGAGATACTACGTAAAGTTAGAAACTTACTAGCTCAGTAAGCTGAGCAACCCAGCTTCAATTTCCTCATGTGCAAAATGGATGCTGTAGGCTGTAAATGGATGTGCTGGTTATTATAATCTCAGAAAGCCCCTAACATTCTCCCTACCACATAGCAGGTGTTCAAGAAAAGTATTGTATGTTTATTGAGCACGTACTATATTACAGACACATTCTAAGCATTATTTATATATGAATTCATTTAATCCTTACAACAAACCTTCCAGGTAGGTATTATTATCATCATGTCCATTTTGTAGGTGAAGAAGCTGAAGCTAAGAGAGGTTGAGTGTCTTGCCCCATGGTCACACAGCCAGTAAGCAGCTGAGCTGGGATTTGAACCCATGTTGTGGAACTCCAGAGCCCACCCTGTTAAGCACAGCACTATCCCACTTCTTACCAAAGCATAACTATTAGCTATAAAGTAACCCCAGGCTTTAAATACACTTTACTTTAGATGCATTCAAAATATAAAAATCAAGAGGAAAGGGACAAGCCTGTCCTTCGGTTAAATAGGTCTATTATCTAACAGCTAGCTACATAAACTCAGCCCAAACATGATTTAGACTTTTTTCTGCATAAACCCAACGATCAAGTATAGAAGGTGAAGAGTAGCAGATCTTGGCTTATTATATAGAACTTTCTAATGGTCAAAAATGTTCAACAGTGGGCTTCCCTGGTGGCGCAGTGGTTGAGAGTCCACCTGCCGATGCAGGGGACACGGGTTTGTGCCCTGGTCCGGGAAGATCCCACATGCCGCGGAGCGGCTGGGCCCGTGAGCCATGGCCGCTGGGCCTGCACGTCTGGAGCCTGTGCTCTGTGGCGGGAGAGGCCACAACAGCGAGAGGCCCGCGTACCGCAAAAAACAAAACAACAACAACAACAAAAAAAGCCAGCAACAGCAAGGAAACAGTCTGCTTGAGCAATTTCTCAGTCCCTAAGAGCATTCAAGCTGATGCCGTGTATCCCTCGTCCTGGTGTTGCAGAGAGGTTTTGCACGTTTAATGGTGGTTGCACAGTACGGTGTTTAAGATCCCTCCTAACCTCAAGATTCCACAAGACAAATCAGTCGGTGCTTATTACCCTAGACTGTTAATTGTGTATGTCACTGAGACACTACAGCCTCTAATATGGATCTTAACTTTCCAAATGCATACCTTCCACTCACCCCCCCTTCCTCGCAGGGTTGTTATAAAGATAAGAAATAATGCATGTAAAGTCCCAGGCACACAGTAGGCAAGCATGATGCGGCTGTCAGGTGGGGGCTATTACGATGTGTCTGGGTGCTCTCTTCTCTGTGTTGACCACACAAATGAACCCCTCTTATTTATTACAAGAACTCTCTGAGGTAGGTTACCTATCCCTAGGAGGTGAGGGCACTGGGGCTGAGAGAGATGCCTGAAGTCCCACGGCCAGTCAGCGGCCACACCCCCTCTGCCCAGTTCCAGAGCCCTTTCTGCTCCCTCCATGCATCCTCTCTGAAAGCAGATCCGAGAGGTAGCACCAATCAATCCTCATCCCGCACCACACGGGAGTTTTTGAGTCTTGGTAAAAACAGCAGGAGTGACTTAATTGAAAGAAAGGGCATATTGTGGTAAGAAAAGGTTGTCATTTTGTTCCTTTGACTGTCGGCCCTTAAAACGTACCCGTGATTAATGAACTCCCTGAAAGCCTTCTCTCTCAAATTATTTTCTTTTCCTGAATCCCACAGTAATTGTGATTGTTTTATAATAACTGCTGCTGTGACACAAATTACCTTTAGCAAACACCCAACATGGTTAATACCTTCACCAAGTGGCACGGCTGCCATTGTAACACCCAGCCAGGGTGGGGTTTCCAGCTAGGTGGACCTTGTGGCAGGAGGGAGACCTTTGAATGTCAAATGGAACCCAGCTCAGGTGAGCTTCCCTTGGAATCAAAACTCTGTATTGAAATACAACTTAAAAATATTAGCTGGACAGATTTTTTTTGTTTTTGCAAAAGGGGTTTTTGCTTTATAAATGATTTTGCTTAATGTTCTTCAAATTGCGACCCTACAAAATGTGCAAAAGACTCCAGACTGGAATGTAGGGACATTAGCTTCCATTGCTCACCTTGGGCAAGTCATTTAACTTACTTGAACTCCTATTTTGAAGGAAAAAAAGGAAGAAGGGGAGAAGGGAAGGAGACAAGGGAGATGAGAGGGGCAAGGATAGAAGAAAAGAACAAAAAGGAGGAAGAGGAGAAGGAGAAAGAAGAGGAAAAAGAAAGGAAAACTCAAGGAATTGGACGTACTCCTTAGACCATCCTGGATCCAGAAGTCTGGGACTCTGGTCGCACATAAGCTTTAGCGCCCACGTCTGATTGATTGACACGGTGTTTTCCGAGCCACATCTGTTGCTGTGCACACAAGCATGCAAATGAGACACGTCTGCTTTTTTTTTTTTAATTAATTAATTTATTTATTTATGACTGTGTTGGGTCTTCGTTTCTGTCCGAGGGCTTTCTCTAGTTTGCGGCGAGTGGGGGCCACTCTTCATCGCGGTGCGCGGGCCTCTCACTATTGCGGCCTCTCTTGTTGCGGAGCACAGGCTCCAGACGCGCAGGCTCAGTAATTGTGGCTCAGGGGCCCAGTTGCTCCGCGGCATGTGGGATCTTCCCAGACCAGGGCTCGAACCCGTGTCCCCTGCATTGGCAGGCAGACTCTCAACCACTGCGCCACCAGGGAAGCCCGAGACACATCCGCTTTAAAGCATTCGCATTCCTAACTCCTGGGGCCCAGTGTCCCCCAAACTCCTTGAAGATAAAAATCACCTGAGGTCCAGCTGGACCTCCAGAAGTCTGATAGTTTTACTAGCCTGTGGGTTATTACAGGAGCCCCAGGTGATGCTTATCCTCAGGGAAGTTTGGAAAACACGGGGGAAATAATGAAAACTTGTTGAAGTGGTCCAGAAGGTGACAGAAACACAGGGATGGGAAATGACAGTGCCTCACCCCAAAGCTGAGTGGCTCGAGGAGAAGGGAGAAAAGGATTGGGAAGATGTGTCAGACCTGGCAGAGGGCAGGAGGAGAGTGCCAGGGCCCCTCCCAGATCCCTCCGATCTAAGCTGCTCCTCCAAGAGGAGGCCTCCATCACCCCAAGTCATCACCGCAAACATCCGGAACTTTAGAGAGGGCAATGCAGGTCGACCTGGGACCCTGCTCAGCAGCGAGGAGTCCTCCTGGGCCCCGTCTCTGGGGTCAGAGGCTCTGCATGAGCTAAGTCAGTTCTGCTGAGGATGGACTCCTAAGGCCACTGTTGTCTCTCACTGTTCCAGCCTGACCCTCTCCTAAAAGCAGCCCATGCATCCCCGTGTATCATCAAACAGGCCCTCTGAGGTTCCTGGGGTTTGGCAGTGGACATCCTGTCCCACTCTGCCTTGCTTTTCTCTTCATCCCTGTTCAGGTCCGCAGGCTCCCCACTTTTGATTTCATCTCCCACATCTGGCCTCATTCCTGGCCTCTAAACTTGACAATGACTAGGGTCTTCTCAGCTTGAATTGCAGCATCTATAAGGCCTTTGGCTCAGGCACAACCCTCCGGCTTCTCTCCCTCCTTGGTGAGCCCACCTCCTGAGCCCTGCCTATCCCACTGGTGCCCCCATCAGTGATCAGACAGGTCCTCAAAGACACCCCAGTGGGAAAAGATCCATTCGGCCAGTAACCCAGGACCTTCCCTAAAAGCCATGGCCAGTCGTGCGAACTATTTGGTGGGGACACAAGTGAATGTAATTGGAACATATTGGGGTTGGCCAAAAAGTTCGTTCGGGGTTCTGTGAGCTGTTACAAAAACCCGAACGAACTTTCTGGCCAACCCAATGCTTTGCCCAAATCAAAGCTTCTTTGTATTTTAACGTGCAGATGAATCTCCGGAGGCGCTTGTTAACTCGGAGATTCTTACCTGAAGGGAAGGTGGGCAGGGGGTGAAGAGTCTGCACTGCTAACAGGCGCTCGGGTGATATGTCGGTGCTGCTGGCCCAGGCCCTCACTTTGAGTAGACAAGCGGCACTGCCATTTATTCTCAGGCAAAGTGAGCCCTGGATCATATCCAGGAAGCCCATTCTGACCTCCCACCCCATCCCCTCTGGGCTAGGTGTGCTCTTGGAAACTTCCGAGGCAGCCTGCTCTGCTTACCATTTTCATAGCAATTACCACCTATGTAGCAATAACCAAGAGTTCTCTGAAGGCGAGAGCTGGGTCTTCTAGCTCGCCCTTCCCAGCCCCTGCACATTTCACAGTGAAGCTGAATCCAGCCTCTGTACCCCGACACCGAAGTAAATCTCGGAGATAGTTTTGGGTGAAGTAGAAAAGAATAGCTTTATTACTTTGCCAGGCAAAGGGGGCCACGGCGGACTCAGGCCCTCAAGACTCTGTGTCCCAACCTGGAGGGGGCAGTGAGGACTGTTATAGTAACGGCTCAAAGAGGGCGTGATCAGCTCGTGGACACTCTTCTGATTGGTTGGTGGGGAGGCAGTGGGAGGTGGCATCATCAACCTTCCGGTTCCACCCGGTCTGGGGTCTGCGTGCTTGTGGGCAGCGCACAGTTAACTTCTCCCACCTGGTGAGGGTTTCAGCGTCTGCAAAACAGCTCAAAGATGTTGTTGTGTGTATCCCTTGAGGGAGAGCCAGGACCCTGCCCCAAGGCTGCACTATTGTTTATTTTGACTGTTCCTCCCTTGTCTCTGCATCCCCTCCCTTCCGTAACTAGCAGCTGTTTGAACCTGCCCCGTTGGAATTCGGGGAAGGTCTTGGAGGCTGAATGAGGCCTATTTCCTGTAATCAAGAAATGGGAGACAGAGAAAGGTTTTTGTGCCCAGGAGCCCCACAGGGTCCTGCTCAGTATAAATAGTAAGCTTTCAATTAGCATGTGTTGCATGAAAGAATGAATGAGCGAAGGAATGCATCATGTCTGGGTAGATAAAATTCAGTGCACTGAAGACCTAGCGCAGGAGTTGGCAAATTTACACTGTGAAAGGCCAGATAATAAATATTTTAGGCTCTGTGAGCCATATGGTCTGTGTCACAACCATTCAACTCTGCCATAGACAATACAGATATGAATGGGCATGGCCGGGTGCCAACAACTCTATTTACAAAACAGGCTGTGGGTTGGATTTGGTCCAAAGGCCATGGTTACCGACCCCCTGGCCTAAAGAATTCTCTTTAATTTGGACAAACGAGTTTGGTTATTGAGTTTGGTATTAGAGTTTGACGTTTTTTTTACAGTGTCAACCAATTATTTTGCTGAATGATATCAGGTCTACAAGGATGACCGGATAAAGGATTGGTTTATTTAATCCCTTGTAAAATGAAGACTTCATATCTCTTGATTTAGCCTCTGACACTCTCAATCTGGGCTAAGCACAGAGGTGTCCCTCTGTGCTTTGTGCAGATTGAGATCTCAGCTTTCCTCGCAGATGTGGCCTTGGTTCACTCTTTCAGCTGTTAGCTTTCCTCTCGGCTCAGGAAGAAACTCTAGGCCAAGGCTCCAGCTCAGAGATGCCAAATCTCCTTTCTGGCTTGTTAGCTCAGGCCCAACCCACGGCCCCTGGCCATCGGAGGGGAGCTCAGGTGATGGTAGTCGAGAGAGGGGCTGAGAGCAAATATGAAGTGCTGGTAGGGTACCTGGCACCCTGGCGGAAATCTGTCCACATCCCCTTTTCTTCTTCCTCCCATTATCAGCTGGAGGAACACATTGCCTGTCCAGAAGATGCTCTGATTGGAGAGAAGTGATGGCTGTTAGGCAAGGTCTCTTGGCTTCCCTTGGAGGGTGACAAGAAATGTAACAAGCTCACAGCTCGCACCTTCTTGTCCAACTGTTCCCACCAGACTGGCTTCTCTCTTTGAAAGATTCCCCAGGCAGGCGGCACTGGACAAAGACGTACCTCTGCGCTGCAGTGCAAACGCTGCTGTCATAATCCTACAGTCTCATGCAACACTTGTCACTTCGCATATTTCTCATAGAGCCCTTTCACCTGTTCTAGTGTTTCCCAGATTTGGATCCGTGCAGATCTGTGATGTTTTCACCAGTCCAAGGTGGAAAAGAACAAGAAAGCCTCTGAGAGCCCTGCCCTGTTAGCACCATAAGTGCATCCTCTGTGATTTCAGTACTCTTTCAGAGCACTTGTTGAAATTTTTAATTGTAGATTTCTGTGTGGGTTTGACTATTTAATACCCTAAAAGCCTGGATTGTACCTGAGGAAAGGACTTTGTCTTGTTCACCTCTATAGGTCCAGTGTGAAGGATGATTTTCAAAATATGTCACAGCTGGTGTGGCACGCAGGTCCTGCCAGTCAGAGCCAATGAGTCAGTACACTGTACCAGTGGGTTACAGCTGATAACCAGCTCTGCCCAACAGCCAAGCACAGTGCCTGATGTAGGCTAAATGCTCTATCAGCATTTTTTGAATAAATGAATGAATGAATATAGTACGTTTTCCATAAAAGTAAATTTAGTCAATTTAAAGAAGTGAGCTTTGTTCTAAGAGTATGTCCTTCCCGCTTTCTGATGTGGGAAATCAGAATACCCTTTAAAAAAACAATTGTGGCAGTAGCAGATAAAAAAGATTTCTTTTTCTTTCTTTCTTTCTTTTTTTTTTGTGGTACGCGGGCCTCTCACTGTTGTGGCCTCTCCCGTTGCGGAGCACAGGCTCAGCGGCTATGGCTCGCGGGCCCAGCCGCTCTGCAGCATGTGGAATCTTCCCGGACCGGGGCACGAACCTGTGTCCCCTGAATCGGCAGGCGGACTCTCAACCACTGCGCCACCAAGGAAGCCCCACCACCGTTTTTTAATTCGAGAAAGTTGCCACTACTGTAAAAGAACCTTGGCACTTACTAGCAATCATTTCCAATTTCTCCTCCCCCCTGCACCCATCCCCTGACAATCACTAATGTGTTTTCTGGCACTGTAGATTTGCCTATTTTGGACATTGTGTATAAAAGGAATCATAAAATACGTGACCTTTTGTGTCTGGCTTCTTTTAGTTAACATAATTTTTTCAAGATCCATCCATATTTTACCATTACTTCATTCCTACCTATGGCTGAATATTACTCCTTCGTATAGATATACCACATTTGTTTATCCATTCATTAACTGGACTTTTTCCACCTTTTGGCTATTATGAACAATACTGCTGTGGACATCCATGTACAAATATTTGTCTGAAAACTTGTTTTAATTCTTTTGAATATATACTTAAGAGTAAACTGCTGGGGTCATATGGTAACTCTATATTTAACTATTTGAAGAATTGTCAAACTGTTTTACAAAGTGGATGTACCATTTTGCATTCACACTATCACTGTACGAGTGTGCCAGTGTCTCTACGTCCCCACCAATACTTGTGAATGTCTGTATTATAGCCATCTGTCTTGGTCAGTTTCAGCTGCTATAACAAAAATACTACAGACTGCATGGCTTAAACAACATTTATTTCTCATAGTTCTGATGGCTGCAAAGTCCAAGATCTAGGTGCCAGCAGATTCAGTTCTGGTAAGGGCTGTCTTCCTGATTTACAGATGGCCGTCTCCTTGCTTTCTCCTCATGTGGAGGAGAGAGATTGTCTCTCTCACGTCTCTTCTTATAAGGATACTAATCTCTTTCTCAAGGGTTCCATTCTAATTACCTCCCAAAGGCCCCACCTCCAAATGCTATCACACTGAGGCTTCAACACATGAATTTCGGGAGGGAGACATAAACATTCAGTCCATTACACCATCCTAGTGGGTGTGAAGTGGAATCTCATTTGCCTAATGGCTGATGACGTTAAGCATATTTTCATGTGCTTATTGGCATTTGCATATCTTCTTGGAGAACTGTCTGTTTAAATCGCTTGTCCATTTTATAATTGGGTTATTTGTCTTGGTTTTTTTTAAAACATCTTTATTGGAGCATAATTAATTGTTGTACCTTGTTGTGTTAGTTTCTACTATATAACAAAGTGAATCAGCTATATGTATACACATATCCCCATATCCCCTCCCTCTTGAGCCTCCCTCGCACCCTCCATATCCCACCCCTCTAGGTGGTCACAAAGCATCGAGCTGATCTCTCTGTGCTATGCAGCTGCTTCCCACTAGCTATCTATTTTACATTTGGGAGTGTATATATGTCCATGTCACTCTCTCACTTTGTCCCAGCTTACCCTTCTCCCTCCCCGTGTCTTCAAGTCCATTCTCTACGTCTGCATCTTTATTCCTGTCCTGCCCCTAGGTTCTTCAGAACCATTTTTTTTTTTTTAGATTCCATATATATGTGTTAGCATACAGTATTTGTTTTTCTCTTTCTGACTTACTTCTGTAAGTAATCTGTATGACAGATTCTACGTCCATCCACCTCGCTACAAATAACTCAATTTCGTTTCTTTTTATGGCTGAGTAATATTCCATTGTATATATATGCCACATCTTCTTTATCCATTCATCTGTCGATGGACACTTAGGTTGCTTCCATGTCCTGGCTATTGTAAATAGAGCTGCAATGAACATTGTAGTACATGACTCTTCTTGATTTATGGTTTTCTCAGGCTATATGCCCAGTAGTGGGATTCCTGGGTTGTATGGTAGTTCTATTTTTAGTTTTTTAAGGAACCTCCATACTGTTCTCCATAGTGGCTGTACCAAGTTACATTCCCACCAACAGTGCAAGAGGGTTCCCTTTTCTCCACACCCTCTCCAGCACTTATTGTTTGTTTGTCTGTTTTTAATTTTTTTTTTTACATCATTATTGGAGTATAATTGCTTTACAATGGTGTGTTAGTTTCTGCTTTATAACAAAGTGAATCAGTTATACATATACATATGTTCCCATATCTCTTCCCTCTTGCGTCTCCCTCCCTCCCACCCACCCTATCCCACCCCTCTAGGTGGTCACAAAGCACCGAGCTGATCTCCCTGTGCTATGCGGCTACTTCCCACTAGCTATCTGTTTTACGTTTGGTAGTGTATATATGTCCATGCCACTCTCTCACTTTGTCCCAGCTTACCCTTCCCCCTCCCCATATCCTTAAGTCCATTCTCTAGTAGGTCTGTGTCTTTATTCCCGTCTTACCCCTAGGTTCTTCATGACATTTTTTTTTCTTAAATTCCATATATATGTGTTAGCATATGGTATTTGTCTTTCTCTTTCTGACTTACTTCACTCTGTATGACAGACTCTAGGTCCATCCACCTCATTACAAATAGCTCAATTTCATTTCTTTTTATGGCTGAATAATATTCCATTGTATATATACGCCACATCTTCTTTATCCGTTCATCCGATGATGGACACATAGGTTGTTTCCATCTCCTGGCTATTGTAAATAGAGCTGCAATGAACATTTTGGTACAAGATTCTTTTTGAATTATGGTTTTCTCAGGGTATATGCCCAGTAGTGGGATTGCTGGGTCATATGGTAGTTCTATTTGTAGTTTTTTAAGGAACCTCCATACTGTTCTCCATAATGGCTGTACCAATTCACATTCCCACCAGCAGTGCAAGAGGGTTCCCTTTTCTCCACACCCTCGCCAGCATTTATTGTTTGTAGATTGTTAATTATGGCCATTCTGACCGGTGTGAGGTGACACCTCACTGTAGTTTTGGTTTGCATTTCTCTAATGATTAGCGATGTTGAGCATCCTTTCATGTGTTTGTTGGCAGTCTGTATGTCTTCTTTGGAGAAATGTCTGTTTAGGTCTTCTGCCCATTTTTGGATTGGGTTGTTTGTTTTTTTGATATTGAGCTGCATGAGCTGCTTGTATATTTTGGAGATTAATCCTTTGTCAGTTGCTTCATTTGCAAATATTTTCTCCCATTCTGAAGATTGTGTTTTTGTCTTGTTTATGGTTTCCTTTGCTGTGCAAAAGCTTTGAAGTTTCATGAGGTCCCATTTATTTATTTTTGTTTTTATTTCCATTTCTCTAGGAGGTGGGTCAGAAAGGATCTTGCTGTGATTTATGTCATAGAGTGCTTGTCTTACTGTTGTTGTAAGAGTTCTTTATGTTTTCTGGATACTAGTCCCTTATCAGATGTATGATTTTTGCAATTTGTGTGTTTTCTTCCTATGGGTTGTCTTTTCAACTTTCTTGACAATGTCCTTTGCACATAAGTTTTTAATTTTAATGAAATCTAATATATCCATTTTTAAATTTGTCTCATTGTCCTTTTGGTGTTATATATAAGAAAGCATTGCCTAATCCAAGATCACAATGATTTACACCTGTGTTTTCTTCTAAAAGTTTTACAGTTTTAGTTCTTGCATTTTGATCTATGATTTATTTTGTCTATGATCCATTTTTAGTTAATTTTTAATGCCTGGTGTGAGGTAGGGGTCCAAATTCATTCTTTTGTATAAGGTATGAAGTTGTCTCAGCACTGTTTTTTTTAAAATATATTTTTCTCCCATTGAATTCTTTTCAACAATCAATTAACCATTAATGTATAGGCTTATTTCTGTACTCTCAATTCTCTTCCATTGATCTATATATCTCTCTTTATGGTAATACCACACAGTCTTAATTACTGTAGACTTCTAGTGAGTTCTGAAATTAGGAAGTGTGAGTCCTTCAGCTTTGTTCAAGATTCTTTTGACTATTATTAGAACTTTGCATTTCCTTGGAATTTTAGGATCAGCTCATCAGTTTTTGCGCTAAACTATCTTACTGAAGGTTTGCCACAATTCTGAATGTAATTGAACAGGGATAATGATTCAGGTCAGGACCTGGAGGGGGTGTATCATGGGGCCTGACCAGAACCTTCAGCTTGTTCCAAGGCTGGCTTTTTCTATGGCAGAACTACAGAAAGGCTGGAGAATCCTATGAGGATGGGGCCCACGCTGATAATGTGGGGCCCCTCACCCTGAATTCTACTTGTTACAGAGCTTCTGGTCCCTGAGTTTCCAGGGTCCCTGTCCTTCTTTGTCCCTCTGTCCAGGGAGGAATTCCAGTGATTTTTGCTAAAGGATCTTGCTACCATGGGTGCCCAGAACGCACTGCAGTTTCCCCTTATGGCCCACCTTATACTATTTCCATTAGTCTTCTTTTCATTTATCACAAGCCTCACAGGAGCAGAGGCCATGTCAGGCGTCCTCTGGACTGTTTATGGTCCTCCCACCCAGCTTCATCCTCACTTGCTCTGCTGATTTTTAAAAAAACTGGACAATGTGAGAGCTGCGAGTTAAGTTTTATTTGGGGCAAAATAAGGACTAGAGCCTGGGAGACAGCATGTCAGATAGCTCTGAGAAACTGCTCCACAGAAGTAGGGGGGAAGGTCAGCACATACATGATTTTGGTGAAAGGGGAGTACCTGCAATCAAGCACATACTTTTGGCAGAAGGTTTCTGTTAGTCTCATGAGGGTTTCTGCTAGTCATGAGGAGCAGACGTCACCATGAAGGTGCTTTTTCTAGATACGAGGAGATGCAAGAATTGGGCTCATAAAACCAGCTCCTGAAAATATCTAACTATCTGAAGACCTGTTCTGCCAGTTTCTCCCAGAGCACAGAGGGCGTCATTTCTGCTCTCCACCCTGAGCTCCCTCCAGGGGGTGTCGAGGGTCAGCGGCTACAGCAGCACATGGTTTCATCCTTGTAGAGGCAGATGGCAAGTGCCCATTTGTGGTTGACACAATCACTGACCCGCAGAGTAGAAACAGTGGTCTAGACAATGGCCTCAAACCTCTAGCCAATTCCTGATGTGCTTGTACTTAAACCTAGTCTCTTACTGGACTTAAACTCATGACTCTGCGATCACAGGCTACGTCCCCAGCTCTGACAATCCCCTCTCCCGTCCCAAAACACCAGTTTGAGTCTGAGCTCCCCCGAACTGCAGACTTCACCACTCCCCTGCACCCTTCCAGCTCCCAGCTTCCCTCGGACTCAGCCAAGATCAGAGAAACCAAATCCACTTTCTAGCTCCTCAGTTAGCATCTGGCCGGACCACGCACAGTCCACTCTCCCCCTCCATCAAAGGGTCACAGGTGATTGTTCTTAGGGGGTAGCCTGGGGGAGAGGGGCAGGAAGAGAGGGGAGAAAAGTGCTGGGTGCTCTCAAGGGAGAGCTAATGAGAGCTGCAGGGAGTGAGTGGGCTGTGGAATGGGAAGAAGAGGAGGAAGAGTGTGGAAAGTGTCCCATAACTCACAGGAGACTTTCACTAACCATGTAATTTGGACCATGGACTGTGCTACGTATGAATGTGGACTCAGTCCTGGCTTCATGGGGCACCCAACATTTTAAAACACAGAGGAACATCCATCTTTTTAAAACTTAACACAAATCACCTCTAAATTCCGTTGTAGTAAGTGCTGCAGAGAAAACGTTTGGATGCTATTAGAGCATACATGGTGGGCATGTAGTCGGGCCAGCCCGATAGCTGTTCCCACCCCCCTTTCAAAGCCCCACACTTTAGCAGCCTCCCCTGTAGCTAAGAGTGACAGTGAGACGTGGTGCTGGCCAATAGGATGTCAAGGGAAGACTGCTGGGGATTTCTGAAGAAGCTTTTGTTTTCCTAATGAAAGGGACCTTACCGTTTGGAATTGCTTCCACTTCCTTTTTACTGTCTTAAACATGGTGTGATGCCTGGAGCTGTGTCAGCCACTTTGCAACCATGAAGTGACAAGCATGGAAATGAAAAGACTGATGATAAAAGAGCCAGCATTTCTGATGGATTCTTTGAGCAACCAAACCAACAGCAGCAATCACCTACCTCTAGAATTCATTTAACTGATCTGTGAATTATAGAGGGAGGATCAGAGGTGGCAGAATAGGTGTGTCCCCCAGCACTCTGCAGCTGCTGGTGCGTCGTGAGGATTCAGTGAATGTATTCAGCCTGTAAGTAACATCTTCCACCTCCTACAGCTCCCGGTACTCATTAATTAATAACTGCCTGACTTGCCCAAGCACCGAGAGGTGAAGACCTGCCCAAAGTAACTTGGGATTAGTGGCAGAGCTGGAAAAAAAGCCCTCCTCATTAGTCACGACTGTCCTTCCTAAGCTGTATTCTTCTCTGGGTTCTGGCAACAACATCACTCTTAATGTACAGCTGCATCCTCCCAAGGTCCCAGAGTACTTCACTGCCTTCCAGGAGAATGCAAGACAGTTATTGAGAAGGGAGGAGATAATAAATTCACAGAACATCAGCGTTCAAAGACATCCTCAAATCCTCCCAGCTTGGGTGTGTAAATTGGTGCAACCAACTTTGCAGAGCCCTTTGGCAACCGCTAATAAGATATATGCATAAGCAATTCCCAGCCACCCACTCATAGGTGGACTCTCCAGAGAGACGTTCCAATGTGGGCATAGAAGACATGCACATAGGAGTTCACAGCCACAAGTTTTATAAAAGCAAACGCATTGGAAACTCCCCAACTGACCTTTCATAATGACTGTATCAAGGCTGTGTGGTCTTGTGGGCCAGTAGAATACACACAGAAGATAAAACAAATACACTGATACTCAAGTGGGGATGCGGGCATGGCTCCAAGTGTACCGCTGATAGAATAAAGCAAGTTACAAAAAGACAACCAAGGCTGGGCTGCTGCTTTAGCCATCTCTGGCTGCTGTAACAAAATGCCATCGACTGGGTGGCTGAAACAACAGAAATGTGTTTCCTAACAGTTCTGGAGGCTGGAGTTCTGAGATCAAGGTGCAAGCATGGTTGGATTCTGCTGAGCGCTCACCTTCTGGCTTGTAGACAGCCTCCTTCTTTCTGTATCCTCATGTGGCCTTTCCTGGGCACTAATCCCATCAGACCAGGGCCCTGCCCTCATGACCTAATCACCTCCCAAAGGCCCCATCTCCAAATACATTGAGGGTTAGGGCATCAGCATATGAATTTTGGGGGGATACAAATAATCAGTTCATAACAACTGTGAATTCCTCTCCCCCTACTTGGCAGACAGGAGGACTCAGGTGTGCAGAAGGTGATAAGCTTGCCTACAGCCACCCCGCCCACCAATCACAGATCAGGCCTTCTCACTCCCACCTGCGTGCTCTTCCCGACACTGTGTTGGGCAGGAGCCATTCCCATTCCTTTCTGCCAGGATCGTTATAAGAATATGTATTATTAATTACTTTCTTCCATAGTGCTGCTTCCCACTCTTCCCTATCCCAGTCTGCTTGTCCAGGATATAACTGGGAATATTTTTTACCTCTGCATCCCTCTCCTATCCCTGGGAAGGAGCTTTTCTTGGTCTCTGAGGTGTGCCTACGAGTCCCTGCACCTTCTCCCAAGAGCTGTTTGCATGTGTATTCATTTAGTCCACGACTGTTTACTGAGCACCTACTATATGCCAGATACTATACCAGCAGTGGGAATTCAAAAATAAGATGTGGTCTCAGCTCTAACAGTGTTTGGGGTTTAGATGTGAATAGTTGGAAAACCCTTACCGTGTGCCAGACACTGTTCCAAGTTCTTTACTGAAATGGATTCATTTAATCCTCATAACATTATCATCCCCATTTTATGGGTAAAAAAGAAATCAGGCAGAGACATTTAGGTCAACTTCCCAAGGTCATGCAGGTAACAAGTGGCAGAGCCAGGATTCAGTCTCAGGGTGTCTGGCTCCAGAGTCTAGCCTGACAAGATATCCCCAGGTAGGTAAGCAGACAAAGACAGGGCACTGTGATGAACTATGAGACCCAAAGCTCAGGAGGCTTTGGGAACCCAGAGAAGGAGGTGTTCATGGAGGGCTGCCTGGATGAAGGGACCTTTGAGCTGAGTCATGAGGATGGCTAGATTTTTTTCTGGGTGAAATTGGACACATGTTCTCTACACAAAGCAAAAACGCATGCAAAGACCCAGGGTATGAGAGAGTAATTAAATTTAGGTACTGTGAGATGTTTGATGAGGCAGGACCAGAAGGATTGAGAGAGGGAACATGCAATTGATCCATTTCAAAATCATTGCCGTTTAAAAAACATAAGGCAGCATAATAGATTTTCGTGGCTAAGTGGCCATGTTTTGAACCCAAAAAATGCTTGGGCTCAGATCTCAGCCCCAAAGCTTCTTGGCTTTATGAAGATGGATCTCACGATGTCTCATTTCCTCATCTGTAAAACGGACATGATGATGTTCCTGCCTCACAGAGTGGGGTGAGAATTAAATGAGTTAAAACACGTGAGGCTCGTAGAACAGTGTTTGCACATGGTAAGTGCTCTTTATCATTGTCGTCATCGGTTGGTTCATTCATTCGTTTGGCCTGTTTATTTTGTCCCAGGGCCATGTGATGGAGGACAGAGTTACGGAAGGCAAGTCCTGAAACTCACGTTTAGAGCCATTGTCACTAGAAAGTGTCCTCAAGGCTAGTGAGGAGAGGGACATGCTTCCAGCCTGTCACTTGCAGGAATGCTAAATGTCCCCACATGTCCCTGTTTGATGAGAGCAAGCAAGGTCTCTGCTGAAAGACAAGGACTTGTATTCACAAGGAGCGCAAAGGCGCTGGGTATATTAACATTTGACTTTGCAGAGGGAGAGACAGGGGAGCTGAGTGGGTCTCAGAGGCAGATCCAGCCTCATAGGACCCTTCGGGGATCGTGGTCAATAGAGAGGTGCTCCACAGGGGCCTCCTGCAACAGGTGACCCTGGAACCCACAGGAAGGACCCGTTAGTGATCATCTCAGCATTATCATCTTTGCTGTTTTGGACAAGTGAGTCATAACTTACATTTCTAGGATTACTGTCAATGGGCACTTACATCTGTTAGTTTGTCTGGACCTCACCATACCCATGTTAGTGAGCAGAAGCTGGTCTTATTTTTCCTATTTTGAGTTGTAAACTGAGGACCAGTTATGTGACCTGTTTAGTGATGAGCTGAATCATGACCAAAACTCTCCACACTTCAGGCTAAAAATCTTTTTAGTGTAAATATATCCCTTCATATCTCTGACTGTTCCCAAAGTACAGACAAAATCCAGGCTACTTCGTGTTCAACTTAAAGAGAATTCACAGTCCACACGGCTGCTGCTAGCTGGCAGCTGCATGGCCTCCCTCCACTAAGGATGCTGTGTGGAGGGAGGAGCATGGCTTCCACCCATGGGCTCCCAGGCTCTGGAAATTGATGTGTCAATACAATTTCAAAGAATATTCTGAAGACAAACATAGGGTGGCCAATTTGTATTTTTCAAAATGAGGATATACACAAAATATAATTTTAAAAATATAATATTACAAAGAAAGGATATTTCAGCATTCCCACAAAACCCCAAACAAGTAGGAAGCACTCAACATCAGATACAGGACATTCTCTACAAGACGGGCAAGAACTTAGACGAATGCACATGCTGCTCAGGACTGCTGGGAATAATCGCACAGGTTGTGCACTGCACAACTCCAGGGTCGGGTGTGCTGTTCAAAAGAATTATGCTGATTTTGCCCTTATTTTCTCATTTCCCCACAGACGGGCAGAAATTGCTTTAGAAGGTAGACTGGCAGATGAGAGTCCCTTCTAGCATGTCGATTCTAAATTTCTCAGTGTTCCAAAGGAATATTGACACATTCTGGTCCAGAAACTTTAGGTGTGCTTTGAGAATCGCAAGAAAAACCACCAAGTCTACTCAAGGGCCCCGCACTCTAAGGAAAGCTATGCTTTAATTCCCTTTTGTTCAGTAGCCTCTTGAGCAAACATCTAAGAAAGTGTTTTGCAGTGAACAAAAGTGGGGAAGCCACTGCTCCTGCCCACCCACCTCATTTTACAAAGTCCCTGAGAGGTCACATGACTTGTCAACAAACCTAGTCTGTTTGGCCATGGCTGGAAAGATGGCGGTCACCTTTGGGCACTAAACATTGACGCATCAATCTAACCCCTTCTTATACCCATCTCAACTCCACAGGTTCTCAGAACCTAGGGAGTCTACATATACTCCTGGGTACTTCTACCATATATGACCCAGCAATCCTACTTCTGGCTATTTATCCAAAGGCAATGAAAACACTAACTCAGAAAGGTGTATGCACCCCCATGTTTATTGTAGCATTATCTACAATGGCCAAGACATGGAAGCAACCTAAGTGTCCATCAGTGGATGAATGGGTAAAGAAAATGTGATATATACAGTTGACTTTTTTAAAATAAATTTATTTATTTATCTATTTTTTATTTTTGGCTGTGTTGGGTCTTTGTTGCTGCACGTGGACTTTCTCTAGTTGCGTGAGCGGGGGCTGCTCTTTGCCGCAGTGCGTGGGCTTCTCATTGCGGTGGCTTCTCTTGTTGCAGAGCACAGGCTCTAGATGCGCGGGCTTCAGTAGTTGTGGCATGCGGGCTTAGTAGTTGTGGCTCGCTTGCTCTAGAGCGCAGGCTCAGTAGTTGTGGTGCACGGGCTTAGTTGCTCCACGGCATGTGGGATCTTCCCGGACCAGGGCTGGAACTCGTGTCCCCTGCATTGGCAGGCGGATTCTTAACCACTGAGCCACGAGGGGAGCCCTACACAGTTGACTCTTGAACAGCTCAGGGGTTAGGGGTGCCGATCCTTCACACAACGGAAAATCTGTGTAGAACTTTACAGTCGGCCCTCTGTGTCCTCAGGTCCACATCCAAGGATTTAACCAAGCACGAATTGTGTAGTACTGTAGTATTTACTATTGAAAACCATCCACGTAAAAGTGGACCTGCACACTTCAAACCCATGTTGTTCGAGGGTCAGCTGTATATAGAGTGGAATATTATTAAGTTATAGGAAAGAAGGAAATCTTGCCATTCACAACAGCATGGATGGACCTTGAAGACCTTAGGCTGGGTGAAATAAGTCAGACAGAGGTAGACTGTCTGCTTTCACTTATATGTGGAATCTAAACAAACTCATAGCTACGTGGAGCGGATTGGTCGTTGCCAGAGGTGGGGGTTGGAGGTACAAACTTAAGTCCTGGGGAATAAATAAGTACAGCATGGTGACTATAGTTCATGAGGCTCTACTGTATATTTGAAAGTTGCTAAGAGAGTAGATCTTAAAAGTTCTCACCACCAGAAAAACAACTGTTAATTATATGGTGCTGGATGTTACCTAGACTTATTATTGTGATCATTTTGCAATATATACAAATATCAAATCGTCATGTCTTACACCTGAAGCTAACATAATGTTATAGGTCAATTATATCTCAATAAAGAAAGAAACGTTAATATTTCGAACAAACAGAAAAAGAAAGTCTCCTTTACCCTTTCTCCTCCCCAAAAGAAACAGATTCAACGTATTACTGCATGGTTTTCTAGTTCTTTTCTAAGCCCTTAAACACACACACAAATCTGTATATATATATCCAGGAGATAATAATGTAAACATGGTTCTGAAAATTCCTGTTTTCACTTAAAATATTTCTTAGCAATAATTACATGTAGTGCCTGACTCTTTTCGAATAGATGAAGAGATTTTTCTGGACATGCCATGAATTGTTTTAACCACTTCCCTTCTCATGGGCTTTCAGGTTGTTTGCACTTTTCAGTGTCAAAAATAGATTTCCAGTTAATATTCTAGAGTTAACATATTTGTGCCTAAGAATGAATCTTTATTTAAGATGTTTTCAGAGAAGTAGAACTCTTGGGCCAAAGGTACATTTTAAATTTTGATAGCTGTAGTCAAATTTGTTTTAAAAATGTCTTTACCAATTCATCTCCCATCAACAACATATGAAAGTGCGTATTTCCACACATCTTCCCAGCCCAGGATTCTCAATCTTTAATCTTTGCCAGACTGAGAGGTAAAAAATGTTAACTTATTTTCATTTGACTGTCTCTAGTAATTGGAGAAATTAAATATTTTTTCACGTGTTTATTGGCCGTATGTGTTTCTTCTGTGACTTTGCCCATTTTCCTATTGTTCTTCTTCGTTTCCTTAACAATTAAAATAATTCTTTACATATTTCAGATGCTGATGAAAATATTTATAATTTTTTATTTCAGTAATTTGATTGTCTTCAACTTTGTCATGTAATTTTTCAAACATAAGCGATCAAAAAAAAAAAAAACATAAGCGATCTTTTTCACTTTTTAAACTTTTAAATTTAGAACAGTTTTAAATTAATAGAAAAATTGTGAAGATAATACATAGAATTACCATATACCTCACACTTGATTTTCCCTTTTATTTATATGTCACATTAGTATAGTACATTTGTTACAATTAAACCATTGTTACATTGTCATTAACTAAAGCTTGTATTGTATTCATATTTCCTTAGTTTTTACCTAATGACCTTTTTCTCTCCAGGATCCCAAGCAAGACCCCACGTTACATTTAGTCATCTTTTTTTTTTTTAATTAATTAATTTATTTATTTTTTGGCTGTGTTGGGTCTTTGTTGCTGTGCGCAGGCTTTCTCTAGTTGCGGTGAGCAGGGGCTACTCTTTGTTGCAGTGTGTAGGCTTCTCACTGCAGTGGCTTCTCTTGTTGCGGAGCACAGGCTCTAGGTGCGCGGCTTCAGTAGTTGTGGCATGTGGGCTCAGTAACTGTGGCTCGCGGGCTTAGTTGCTCTGCAGCATGTGGGATCTCCCCGGACCAGGGCTCGAACCCATCTCCCCTGCACTGGCAGGCAGATTCCCAACCACTGTGCCACCAGGGAAGTCCCACATTTAGTCATCTTGTCTCCTCAGGCTCTCCTTGACTGACAGTTTCTTGGATGTTCCTTGTTTTTGATGAGTACTGGTCATGTATTATGTAGAATGTCCTTTAACTGGAATTTGTCTGAGAGTTCCCTCATGATTAGATTGGGGTGATGGGCTTTTGAGAGGAAGACCACAGAGGAAAAGTGCCATTTTCCTCACACTGTACCAAGGGTACATACCATCAACATGACTTACCGCGGCTGGTGTTGCCTCGATCACCTGGCTGAGACAGTGTTTGTCAGCTTTCTCCACCACAGTTACTTTTTTCTTCCCCCTTTTCCTTATTGTACTTTTAAGCACAGTCCACGCTTAAGGAGTGGGGTGCTACCCTCTAATTCCTTGAGGGCAGAGTATCTACACAAATTATTTGGAATTCTTCTGCACTGAAGAATTGTCTATTCTCCCCCATTTATTTATTTATTGAACCATTTATTCATAACAGGATGGACCCATGAATATTTACTTTATACTTTAGGTTATAATCCAGTAGCATTTAATGTCTTGCTTGAAGTGTTCCAGCTCTGGCCACTGGGAGTCGGGAATTCTTTCAGTTGGCTCCTGCATCCCTTTGATAGATGCCTCTCCATCATTGTGACTTTATTTTTTTAACACTTCCTAACTTTACAGCATTACAAGGCTCATCTTGTATATTTCATGACCCAGTCTTAGAATCATCTGTTTCTCTAAGGAATCCTGGTTCCTTTTATTGGAGAATGATATTAGCAACCACGATCTGGGTGGTAGGTATGCTTGTTGCCAGAAATTGGTATTGCCAGTTTTTTTGGACTATAACCACTTAATGGGTGTGAGTAGTCTCTTATTGTTGGTTGAATTTGTAATTCCCTGAAGTCAAATGATGTGCATCTTTCCACATGTTTATTTACCTTCTATATATCTTCTTCAGTGAGGTATCTGTTCAGATTTTTTTGTCCATGTTTTAAAATTGTGGTAAAATATACATGACAGGAAATTTACCTTTTTAACCATTTTAAGTGTACATTCATATTCATGTGCAAACATCACCAAGATCTATCTCCAAAACACTTTTCAACTTCTGAAACTAAAACTCTGTACCCATTTAACAATAATTTCCAGTTCCCTCCTTCCCATAGCCTCTGGCAGCCACCAATCTACTTTCTGTCTCTATGAATTTGACTATTTTAGCTGTCCTCTTGTGTCTAGCTTATTTCACTTAGCATAATGTCTTTAAGGTTCATCCATATTGTAACATGTCTCATAATTTCCTCCCTCTTTAAGGCTGAATAATATTCCATTGTATGTATGTGTCTCAGTTCATTTATCCATCCATCCATCAATAGAAAGTTGGTTTGCTTCCACTTTTGGTGATTAAAAATAATACTGCTATGAACATGGGGGCATAAATATCTCTTCAAGTCTTTGCTTTCAATTCTTTTGGGCTTGCTGAAGTGGAATTGCTGGATCATAGTATGGTAATTCTGTGTTTAATTTTTTGAGGAAACATCCTGTTTTCTGTAGTGGCTGTACCATTTTACATGCCCACCAGCTATGCACAAGGGTTCCAATTTTTCCACATCCTTACCAATACTTGTTATTTTCTATTTTGTTAACAGTAACTATTCTAATGAGTGTGAGGTGGTATGTCATTGTGATTTTGATTTGCATTTCCCTAATGATTAGTGCTTGTTGGCCATTTGTATGCCTTCTTTGTAGAAATGTCATCTCAAGTACTTTGCCCATCTTTTAATTGGGTTGTTTGTTTCTTAGATATTGAGTTGTTTGCCCGTTCTACAATTAAGTTGTTGCTTTTATATTGTTGAGGTTTAAGAGTTTTTGGAATGCTTTGGATACAAGCCGTTTACTAGGTATGTGCTTTCTAAGTATTTTCTTCCTTCTGTGGCTTGACTTTTCAACATCTTAACAGTATCTTCCACAGAGCAGAAGCAAATGTAGATTCTCTCCTATGTTTTCTTCTAAAAGTTTTATAGTTTTGCATTTACATGTAGTTCTTTGGTCCACTTTGAGTTTATTTTTTGTGAAAAATGTAAGGCATGTGTCTAGGTTACTATAATTATTATTTGCATATGGACACCCAATTTTTCCAGCATCATTTATTAAAACGGCCTTTCTTTCTCCATTGAATTGCCCTTGCTCCTTTGACAAAGACCAAATACTGTATTTGTGTTGGTTCATTTCTGGACTTCATTCTGTTCTATTGATTGATGTGTCTGTTCTTTCACCAATACTGTGCTGTTTGATTACTGTAGCTTTTATAGTTTACCTTGAAATTAGATATTGTTAGTGCTCCAACTTTGTTCTTTTTCTTCAGTATTGTGGTGACTATTCTTGATCTTGTGCTTTTCCATATATACTTGAGAATTATTTTGTTGAGATATAAAAAATACCTTCCTGGGATTTTCATTAGGTTGCAATGATTTATAGAATAAGTTGTAAAGAATAGATTTCTTAGTACTATTGGGTCTGTCAATTTGAGAACATGGAATATATCTCCATTTATTTAGATCTTCTTTGATTTCTTTCATCAGAGTTTTGTAGTTTTCTACATACAGGTCCTATACTTATTTTATTAGTTTTATACCTAATTATTTCATTTTGGGGGTGCTACTGTAAAAGATACTAATTTTCAATTTTTAATTCCAATTGTTCAATGTTGGTATAAAGGAAAACGCTTCACTTTTTATATTAATCTTGCTATAATCACTTATTATTTCCAGAAAATTTTTGACTATTCTTTAGAATTTTTGATATAGGAAATGTGTCATCTGTGAACAAAGAAAATTTTATTTCTTTCTTTCCAATCTGTATAACTTCTGTTTCCTTCTTAGGGTCTTCTGTGTGTGTGTGTATGTGTGTGTGTGTGTGTGTGCATCTTATTCCACTGTTAAGACTTCTAATGTGATGTTGAAAAGAGGATATCCTTGCCTTGTTCCTGATTTTAGAGGGAAACACCTCGTTTCACTCCATTAAGTTTGGTGTTAACTGTGTGTGTTTTATAGATTTTTTTTTTAATCAAGATGGGGAAGTTGTCCCTTCTTTCTAGTTTGCTGAGAGTTTTTATCAGGAATGGGTATTGTCAAAAGCTTTTCCTGCATAAATTGATTTGATCGTATGAGTTTTCGTTTTTTTAGCCTGTTCATATGGTGATTTGCATCGATTGTTTTTGAAATGTAAAACCAGCCTTGTATATCTAGAATAAATTCCACTTGGTCATGGTGTATAGTTCTGTTTATACATTCTTGAATTTGATTTGGTAATATTTTGTTGAAGATTTTTACATTGATGTTCATGAAAGATGTTGATCTACAACTTTCTTTTGTTATAATTCTTTGAATGGGTATTAGGGTAATGTTGGCTTCAGAGAATGAGTTAGAAAGTATTCTCTCTGATTCTATTTTCTGAACGAGATTATGGAGAATTGGTTTCATTTCTTTCTTAAATGTTTGTAGAGTTTACCAGTGAAACCATCTGACCTTGGTGTCATCTTTTATGGAAGGTTATTAATTATTGATTAAAATTCTCTAATAGATATAAACCTATTCAGATTATCCATTTCTCTTTGTATGAGTTTTAGTAGTTTATATCTTTTTAAATAAATTGACCTATTTCATCAGTCATCAAAGAAAATTATTCATAGTATTCCTTTTTATCCTTTAATGTGCATGAGATCAGTAGTGATGGCATCATTTCTGATACTGTAATTTGTGTCTTCTCTCTCTTTCTCTCTCTTTTTTTCTTGATACCAGGCTAGAGGTTTATCAGTTTTTAGAATCTTTTCAAAGAACCAGCTATTTCTATTGTTGTTTTTTTTTTTTTGCTTTCAAGTTCTTCAGTTTCTGTTCCTAATTTTATTACTACTTTTCTTCTGCTTTAAGCTTAAACAGCTCTTCTTTTTCTAATTTTATTGATTTTAGATCTTTCTTCTTTTTTAATATACGCATATATTGCTATAAATTCATCTTACAGTACTGCTTTTACTACATCAAATGATTTTTGGTTAGTGTTATTTTCAATTTAATTTAGTTTGAAATATTTTTAAGTGTCTCTTCAGATTAAGGGAGCACTTAAGGTGAGGGCATTCTGAATCAAGGACACAGCCTACCAAGGAGGAGTGAGGAAATATGCCAAGTTCATAGGATGAAGGTGAATTTTGTACTATAGGTACAGAATATGAAGTGGTGTCCAACCAGAGGCAAGATACGAGGTAAGAAGTCAGATCCTGAGCGCCCTCACGTGCCATGTGCTAAAGAGTTCAGCTTGTATCTTGGAAGTAATGGAGTAGAAAGCATTCTACCTATTAGTTTTGAATCTAGACACTGCACTTCAATCAGAATGCTATGAATTTTTGCTACCCAGTATCTAATCAGTGTGGCTTACAAGAGCCAATCTTCACAATACCCTCATGTCAGGGAAATGTGGAATGCTCATCCCTCTCATGCTACTGAAGCCTAAACAAAGGAATTAAGAGGAGTCTATTCCTTATGCCCCATATTACACTAGTTCACCCAGCTGTACCCTCTCAGAGTACCCCAGAACTTCTTTTTATATAACATGCATGATAATATTAAACAAATAAATACAATTGCAAGTTAACATCTGCCTCTCCCCTCTGAAGGTTTGGATGAGGGTGCAGTGGATTTCATGACCTTTCATCCCTAGCATTTACAAGGACTGGGCAAAATTCTCACTGCCTATTATTAAATCCATTCCTGCTCAGAATACCTGGAGGGGTTTCTCTTTTCCTTAGACAAACCACAACTCTTTTCGTATTTGGTACAGGGATGGATCCAAGAAACAGGACATTTGATGTGGGTTAGATCTGAAAATAGTAATGGTCTCATCTCTGGTGGAAAACTGAATGTTGGAAGTGCTTGGCAAATGTTGGCTGTTTGACAAGGCATTGCAAGACGCACTCAGGGGACCATTAGGTGGTTTCTAAGCAAGAATAAAAGGGAATAGAGAGAGTCCAGAAATGTGGGACCTTGAGGATCAGTAAAGCCGACTGATTCTAGACTCCAGATGGTAGAAAATAAGAATTAGAAAGCCTTTTGTCTAAATAAACAAGCAAACAAACCTTGCAACAAAGATCAGATTAAAAATGTGGTCTTCCGGGCTTCCCTGGTGGCGCAGTGGTTGAGAGTCCGCCTGCCGATGCAGGGGACGCGGGTTCGTGCCCCGGTCTGGGAAGATCCCACATGCCGCGGAACAGCTGGGCCCGTGAGCCATGGCCGCTGAGCCTGCGCGTCCGGAGCCTGTGCTCCACAACGGGAGAGGCCACAGCAGTGGGAGGCCCGCGTACAGCAAAAAAAAAAAAAAAAAAAAAAAAATGTGGTCTTCCCACTTAACCTTGACAGCCTCATGTACCATGAAGTTGAGAGAGAAGGACATAGGGATGGGGAAGCAAAGAAATAAAGTAGATTTGAAAAATATATCCAGGAAAGATGTTTGAGTATCATTACTGGCTCTTCGAACTGACTGGAAGCAAAAACATCAGATGTCTACTAAGGTTTGGGGAGGATTGTATTACCAAGGAACCCGTAATTTCAGACTAAAAAGATCCTTGATGATTTAATACTTAAAACAACACTTTGTCCTCCAACCTTCCGTAAGGAAAGATCAGGCTCCAGAAACTTACAGTTCCCAAGAAGAGCTTCTCCCCAACACACATCAGAAGTGGTCATGGAAAGGAATGAGCAAAGAAAAATCTCCCTAGGGGGTAAAGCCTGGACCACTGGGAAAAGTGGACATCATGATTCTGCCCAAAGAGCAGAACAGAAGTCTAGGGAGCCTCCCCCTGTCCTAAAACAAGGAAGCTCACAGTGTCTGCACTACAGGATTCCCACATTGCTATGAATCCGTGACTATTATGTGCCTTCTTTTGTGAATGTGAGACTTTACTGTGGAATTTCTGTTGCTGCTCCACCATCGTACATCAGGAGAAAGAGATAATTTGTAATTTTAGTTTATAAGTCCCAAGATTCCTAATATCCTTTGTGGTCCTCAACACCCTTTCTCTCTTTCCCACTGGCAGGTTAGAGGTTAATACCAGGGTGATCTTGAGAATCATGTGCTTAAAAATGGCAGTATGTCCATTAGCCTGGGCCCCTGAATGACCATGTCGAGCAAATCCCTCTGTTAACCCACATTGCATGATGATATGATAGGGAAATGCATGTTTAATGTGTTAGTACGCTAAGAGTATGGATTTGTTTGTTATAGCATCTGGAGTTAATTACCCTGACTAGTATATCGAGTGACTATTTTAAGCCACACAATAACTCAGAAAAAAAACAGGTCCAGAGCCCGGGTCTCCTGATCCCTAGTCCAGTAAGTTTTCTACTTTTGGAATATGTCTTGTGCTGACTCTAAAATGACAAGTCACTGCCCCGAGGCCCTGCCTTTATTCACTAGAATAATGACATGGCCCCATTGTTTTTCCGCTGGCCCATCTTGTCTAGGTTAGCAAGCGTGATGGAGGCATCGTCTGCTGACCCAATTTCTCTCCCTCTACTGTGTTGAAGGAGTTTATGAAGGTCTGTAACTACACAATCACCCTCCTCCTTTATGAGCTCAGACAACATTTCCCCCCTTTTATTACATTTACTGTCCTTGCTTGCCGAGGCACTTTTATGACTGTGGGAACGATTGCCTCGCTCTTGAGAAACTCAGAAATATCCCTCAGTGCTTCATATAACTTGTCACAATATTTTTAACAGCGATTCTTCTTGTGTTTTTCTGTGAGAGCCTCTCGCCAGCCTCTCCCCGACAACACTGTGAGGGGCTGGTCTGGCGATGGGAGTCATCCTTCTTTGCAGAAGCAGCTATTTTCCAAGGCTCTGCCCACAGCCGGCTTCTCCATTCTTCTAAACCCACTATCCATGGTCTCAGGCTTGAGGTTAGAGTTTGAAGGTTTGGGGTTTTCTTTGCATGGGTAGAGAAAAGAAACAGACCATCCTGAAATTAGAGGCTCAGAGGAGCAAGGGCCAATGTACAGCCTTAGACAAAGGTTACTAGCAACAACATTAAGAGCAAAAATGTGTTTACAAAGCCGTTTCATATGTAATCCATTTTTACCTGGTACAGCAGTTTGGCTGGGGGGACATTACAATTTAGTACATGGTCTTCGAGATTCAGGTGCTTTTGGCCACCCTGGGAAGATTCTGCCACCCCCATCATCACCCCATTTTATTCAATATATGGATGTCTTTGTCTATCCTTTGTTCTCCCATAATATCCTAAGCTTATCTCTCTTGCAATATTTATCTGTTTTGAGAACAAAACAGCCATTCATCTCTCTGAATCCCGGACACTTTAACTGGTGCCCAGCACACAGTGAGCAATCAATATTCATTAAGCCAACACTGATTGAGCACCTACTGTATGCCAGCACATGTCCTAGGCTCTGGTGATACAAGGGTGACCGATACATAAAAAACACCTGATCTCAGGTTTAATTCAGTCGGGGAGAGAGATAGGAAAAATGATTTAAAAAAAAACAAAAAAGAGGAGAATGTTTGGGAGCGAGAGCTGCCAGGGAGACAGTAAAGTGGTCATGGTCAAGAGGTGATAGGGCTGGAGGGGAAACTAGGTGGTCAAGGGGCCTCTTGGAGGGAAGACATGTGAACCGAAACATGAATGAAGAGACGGAGGAGCCAGGAAAAATCTGGGTGAAGAAAAGTTCAGGCAGAGGGCACAGCCAAGTCCTTGCTGTGTTAGAGGAACAGAAGGACAAGAGCGTTGCCAGGTGGGAAAGAGTGAAGGGCAGAGCCCCAGCAGGTGAGGCTAGATGGGCAGCCGGGAGGGGCCCGGGTGGGGATGGTGGATTCACTCTGACAGCAACAGGAATTACTGGAGGGTCCAAGCAGGGAGCATCATGATTTACTCCATATTTTTGGAAAGATCCCTCCAGACTGCTGAGCAGGGGACAGATGGCAGTCTGAGTGGCTGTAGGGACCTTAGGGAGGAGTTGGCTGCTCCCAGTAGGGGCTGAGGTTTGGACAAAGGCATACGGTGGGGCTGGATGTACTTTCAAAGGAGCACAGTTTACCCGTTGAGGCGGAGATAATCCAACCCGTAAATACAGTGTGACATTTTTAAAGCATCTGCTACGTACAAAGTGCTTTCCATTTGTTATCTCATCCCTGCATTCATAAAACATGTATGGACCTATCCCGTAGGCCAGGCACTACGAAGTAGAAAGTGTCTTTGTTTCTATACTTGGGAAACTCGATGACAGGAAGATAAAGCCAAGGTCTCAGACGGGGGACAGGATACAAGTCTAACTCCAATGTCTGTGCCACTTCTATTACACTCAACTGTGTTCCCTCCCACGGTTTTCAGGGAGGGCAAGATTTCCCAGGGCTTTATCTCTTCTTCAAAGTACCGGAACTACGAAAAATAATCACATCTGACATTTCTTGAACACTTACTATGTCCTGGGCACTGTGCCCAGAGGATGATGGACATTATCTCGTTTAACTCTTGATAACCCTGTGAGGTAGAGGATGGGAGTGAGGCTCAGGGAGGTGATTAGCCCAAATTATATGAATAATATAGAATGTTTGCAAGAATTAGTAAGTAGTAGAGCCAGGCTTTAAGACCCAGCTCTTTTGGACTCTTTACCACCATGGTTTTCTGTCTCCAGTAATACACAAAGAACGTCTGCATTGTTCTTCACAGTTCACAGAGCTCCTTCTGAAGTCACATCAGCTCCTGTAGGGTTTGGACTGTGGGCCAGTGCAGGCTTAGGCAACTGAATGGCCCGACACACAAGGAGGCCCCATGCAGATGTGATGTCCGCTGAGACCCTCTCCAGTTCAGCCACCTTGTTTTCCGGAAAGAAAGCAGCAACACGGCATTTCCCATGTGGGTCAACTCCCAATAAGCACATCAAAGCCCTGAAAATGTATCCCAGACATCTTTTCAGACTGACATAGGAGAACCACCCCCAAAATGTTATTGAAAACGTTGCCAATAAAAGTGATGAACCACTTTTGCAAGTGACCCAAGACTAAAACTTTTTTTCTTCTTTGCCTCGAAAGGCATCCCCTTCATCTGTCTTAAATTGTAATCAGATACAACCTTGATAGAATGAAAGCAGAGGTCACACTGAACAAACTGGCACTTTACGTGCTCTGAAAAAGGCTCCTTTGTAACAAGGAAATTATAGCATTTCTATAGAGGGATTTTTCTTAAAAGGACAGGCTGCTTTGTTCAAAGGGTGCTGATTTCAGCGCTCTGAGGAGAGGGCGCTTTCAGACTGTCGGCCTGCTGAAATGTGTGGGGTTCCTTTTGTTTGTAGAAACCTGCATATATTACAGGGAATATATTCAAATAGAAATTGTAAACCGTTTCTAGGCAATATTTTGCTCGTCCAGAGACATCAGATAAAATGCAAAATGGTCCCCACTTTACATCTTGCTTATCTATAGTATCAGAAGTCGTATGAGCAGAGGTAGAATATGGTTCCTGGATCTCTGTGGGACCTGAGTTATACATTTTGTCCACACACGTGCTGCTTCTCTTGGGAGGGGAGCTGACATGTGCAAGCAGTGGTATTCCAGATCACAGAATTTGACTTGCATTTAAAAGGGAAAACAGCAACAAAACAAAACTCTTGAGTTTAGGTAATGTACAAGAAGAAAGGAAATATAACTTGGACCCATGGCACCCTGCAATCTGAGGGAGCGAGGCCAAACTTTGGGAAATCATATTGCAAAGCAGAGTGTGAAAGTCTGAAATGTGTTTGAACTAAAAAACAAGGTTTTGTGTCAATTGAAATGCCAGACATGTCATGTCTCAACATGTAACGTTATCAGAAATTAAGCAAAGTGTTTCATTTTCCCGGTGTCAATTTTAACACTTAACAATATTTTTGGCATTGTAATTACTGTTTTCATACCATTAGGTCTTCTGTGGGTAGGAATGTTTTGTCTGCAACTCTAATAATCATTTATACTTTGTATGAGCAGATGTATTGCTTCATTAAATCTGATTGTTTATAGCTTATCATAAAAGTTTTACCAAGCCTACTAAACCCCATATTTGGGTTTTAAGTGTTTGTTTCTCACCCCGTTAATTATGTCATGAATGAAATCAGTATTGTCATTTTTCATGAAACAGCTATATTTGTGGTGGGGTGAAATGAGACTTCTAAATTTCATTTCCTAGGTAATAAAAAGAAGGAATTCCAGTGTGATATTCTTTAATTTCATGCACAATGAGTGCTTTTTAATCTAAGTCTGGGCAGGAAGGGGCTGCCTTTCCCCTGGCATCATGAGGCCATTGTATTATTTCCCAAGAAATAAGGTATAGGTTTCATTAATAGGAAAGCTATGAATGTCTTGTGTGGTCTAGACCATAAATTAGTAGAAAAGAATCAATCCTAGAGGTAGCGGGATGAACTTGATTTTAGATATAGCAGGAGAGACCTGGCCAAGAGAAAGAAGACCCTGTAATGCATCCATTTCACAACCCAGTCTGGATTTGCATGACTTGTAAACTTTCATTATGTGCAGCAGCTGAGATTCCAAGGTTTAAGCATTACTATCACAGAGCCTAACCCGTTCTTTTTTTTTTAATTAAAAAAATTTTTTTAATTAAAAATTTTTTATTGAAGTATATTTGATTTATAATACAATGTTGTGTTAGTTTCAGGTGTACACAAAGTGATAGTTATATATATGTGTGTATATATATATAAAATGATATTTATATATTGTTATGTATTCTTTTTCAGATTCTTTTCCATTATAGGTTATTGCAAGATATTGAATATAGTTCCCTGTGCTATACAGTAAGTTCTTGTTATTTATCTATTTTGTATATAGTAGTGTATATCTGTTAATCTCAAACTCCTAATTTATCCCTCCCCCGCCCCTTGCCCCTTTGGTAACTATAGTTTATTTTCTAAGTCTGTGAGCCTATTTCTGGTTTGTAGATAAGTTCATTTGTATCACTTTTTTTAGATTCCACATATAAGTGATATCATATGATATTTGTCTGACTTACTTCACTTAATATGATAATCTCTAGCTCCATCCTTGTTGCTGCAAATGGCATTATTTCATTCCTTTTTGTGGCTGAGTAATATTCCATTGTATAGATGTACCACACCTTCTTTATCCATTCATCTGTCGATGGACATTTAGGTTGCTTCCATGTCTTGGCTATTGTCAATAGTGCTGTTATGAACACAGGGGTGCATGTATCTTTTTGAACTAGAGTTTTCTCCAGAATATGCCCAGGTGGGGTTGCTGGATCATATGGGAGCTCTATTTTTAGTTTTTTTGTTTGTTTGTTTTTTGCGGTACGCGGGCCTCTCACTGTTGTGGCCTCTCCCGTTGCGGAGCACAGGCTCCGGACGCGCAGGCTCAGCGGCCATGGCTCACGGACGCAGCCGCTCCGCGGCATGTGGGATCCTCCCGGACCGGGGCACAAACCCGTGTCCCCTGCAACAGCAGGTGGACTCTCAACCACTGCGCCACCAGGGAAGCCCCTATTTTTAGTTTTTTGATGAACCTCCATACTGTGCTCTACAGCAGCTGCACACATTTACATTCCCACCAACAGTGTAGGAGGGTTCCCTTTTCTCCACACCATCTCCAGCATTTATTACTTGTAGACTGTTTGATGATCACCATTCTGACCGGTGTGAGGTCATACCTCATTGTAGTTTTGATCTGAGCCTAGCCCATTCTAACCAATAGATACTCACTTCTCAGGCTGTCATGAGGATCGAATGATGTTCACGCAGGGCGCCTAGGGCAGTGCCTAACTTCTTGCCTGTGATCAGTAAACGGTGCGCCTCCCTCACCCAAGCTGCACCCACTGGTTCATCAGCATAGGTGTGAAGAGGCTCACCTCTCACCCCAGTGGCATGTTGTTCCTGCCTCACCTCTCTGAATGTCGTGACAGCCTAGGAATGTTATAGAGCCTGTGGAGGCATATGCAAATGCCACTGCCAGATTTATAGAGTTGATAATAGAGCTTTTGGGCTAACAAAGGCAGTGTTCGAGTCAAAGGGTGCAGAGCATTTTGATGCAAATGTATGAAGAGGTGTTTTGTCTCCTAGTCAAGCCTTCCTTGGCTGAGATAATAAACAACTGAGGCAGCCTGGTCCTGTCCTAGGGCTGTTTATCAGTTATGGCATCCAGTGGAGAGACAGCCAGCTGGGTCCTACCAGGCCACTTGCTGGAACTCGGGAAATACCTTGGGGGGAAACAAATACTTCCTGGAAGGAACTCATCCCATTTGTTCCCTTCTGGACACTAGGGAAGGGTGCCAGGCTGAAGTCCCTTGTCTGCGCCAAACTAGCTGTGTGCTCTGGGAGTGTTCTGCTCACACGAGGACTTCCTTTCTTCCTCTGATGCACTGGGTGAATCAGAATAGAGCAGAGCTTTGCACATTTCCTGCAGCAACAGCAGAACCTTATGCAGAAATCCAACACAAAGAGCATAAAAGTAACAGTGTTTAGGTTGAAATAGGAACAAGGGCTGAGAGACGCTCCACGGCCACCCCTCCCGGCAGCTCTGCAGCATCCTGCGCTCTGCAGGAGAAGGTTTGAAAACTTCAGGCACAGACCATCTTTCAGGTCCCTCTGAGCTCTGATATTCCGTGACTCTCCAGTTTCTATAATGTGAGACTCCCCCCATAGTGGGACCCCAAGCTGCCTACTTTCATGGTTCTTGCTTCCCAAAGGTCAGTTTTTCTCAAATCTAAAGATGGGATTCTTTTCTTTGAAGGGACTGGAAAGATGGTCTTTAACAACTCAAGACCAGCTCCTGTTCCTGAGTTCCTACCTCTCTCCCTCTTCCACTCTGGAGAGACAATGAAGATTATAATATGAACAATCTCCTGTGGTTTTATAGTACTTGTAGTTTACACAAGTCATTGTAAAGCCTTTATTTAGTTTAAGAATATGGAAAAGGATGAGAGAAGATCAGGCCACCCCCCTTCCCCTAGTAGAGGATCCACAGATACAGCTCACAGAATGCCCCGGGGGCTCTGTGAGGGGTGGGGATGCTGGCCAGGTCCCATCATTAACCTTCCTCTTTGAAGCCCTCTTGACTGCACCTCTACTTCCTTCTTGCTACCGAAGGTCTGACTTTCCTCTTTCTGGATATTGCTTTCCGTTGCAGTCTCCTTGACCCTCACTTCCAGCTCTGCTCTGGACACTGGCTCTGGTCTCGATGGCGTTATTCCTCACTCCTACAGAAAGCAGCCCGAATCTAGTGCCCTGGTCCTCTAGAGAGTAGGAGACCCCTCCCCAAAGTCATTCTGGGCACCATGTATGTTGGATTCTGCTACCTCTTTACAGGCACAGCCTAAGTGCCCTCCCCTACCCGCCCTGCATCTATCCTACTTGGAGCCCTCCCAGCTACGGAGGCTCTGTCCCATCCTTCCTTTCCAGTGAGACATGCAATATCATCTTCACAACTATGACCTTAATTTCTGTGCGGCTTTTCTCATTCTCCACCCCTGAAATAAGCCTTTGAAAGTGTCAGATAACCCCCTCCAATTTCAGCTGTGACACCTGCAGGTGAAGCTCTTACCTGGTTCTGCCTGTTTCTGTCAAGAAGAAAGTAGGAGAAAAGAAGGAAGGGGAGAGGGTAAAAAGGTGGTTTGCCAGTGCCCTTTAGCCTCGAGATATGGATTTTATTTATTCCTCTTCTCTTGAAAGGAAAATGGAAACTATGAAGAGGACAGCTAAAACAATAGGACCGCTAATATGAGTAGTACAGCTGGCCCTTGAACAACACGGGTTTGAACTGTGTGGGTCTACTTATATGAGGAATTTTTTTCAGTGGTAAATCCTCTAGTACTAAAGGGTCCGCGGTTGGTTGAATCCGCAGATATGGAACTGCTGGATACAGCATGCCAGCTGTAAATTACATGCAAAATTTAGACTGTACAGAGGGTCAGCCACTAATGCCCCACTGTTCAAGGGTCAGCTGTGTATTCTGTGCCAGGAGTTGTTGTAGTCCCACGTTACCTATTTGATCCTCACAGCACTGTGAGCAGGCAGCCTCGTTGTCCCTGCCTTCTTCTCGCAAAGTAATGTAGCGGATCTAGTGTCGGACGAATATGAATTCCAGTGCAGCTTTGCCACTTTTTGGCTTTTCAACCTTGGAAAAGTCACTTCATTTCTCTGAGCCCCAATCTACCCTATGTGCAATGGAAATGATAATGCTTCGTGTCTCACAGGATAATTGCAAGGATTAAAGGAGATTTTCATCTTAATGTTTAGCACAGTACGGGACATAATCAATACATATTGGTACTTTTCTTCATTCATAAACTTACTCAATTCTTGAGCATTACAGAAATTAAGAGACCTTAGTGACAAGGGTAAAATCATAAGTTAAATGGATCTCAAGCCATATGGATCCAATTCATTCATTCATTCATTCAACAAATGCTGTCTGAGCAACAGCTATGGGTCAGGGACTGTGCTAGGACACAGGGAATACAGTGATGAACAAGACAGGCAAGTCCCTTCTTTTATGGAGCTTATATTCTAGTGAGAAAAGCTGACAATAAACAAACAAATCATGTTAAGTATCTTGAAGTAGATACAATAGGGACAATTTTATGTATCTCCATAAGTCAATACACATAAGTGCATGTTTATACATTCTTCACACATGGGCACACACATGACACACACATACATATGCACACAGATGACATACGCGCAGGCACCAGTCACATGCAGACTCACAAACTCTCACACATGCTCCTTCACATGTATGTTTTTTTAGTGCTTCTTTTTACACCATCTTTACACTAAGCCAGAGGAATCCACTGCTTTCGGGAGGGTTAGGAGACTGAAAGCAGGAACGCTGAGAAGGATTCCATATGGAACTTTTGATTTCCAAAATAGTCACCCCAAACATAAAGAGACTGGAGATGTCGGGCAAGGCAAGTTCCCACCTGAGAAGGGGAGGAAGTGGACTATTCTTCATAGCAGGAGGAAGCAGAGAGACCTGGAGGCTCCCATCCAGGCTGGAGATGCTGCCTTCGCCTCTGAGAAGCACCTTCCCCACACAGAGCCTTGAGTCAGCAACAAGGTGGCGCAATGCGATAGAACCCCATGTGAGTGACAGCGGGTGTGACAATGTCCAGCTAGTGCCCCTCTTCTCCACCTTCTCTCGCATGTTCATGGTGAAGTGGAGCCAGTAGAGCAGCAGGAGCAGGGGGAGGCTCATTGATGGATGGCCCCAAGGTGGTGCTGCCAGCCCCCATCCTTAGGCAGTCCAGAAGTCCCCAAGTACACTGGGGGAGGGGCTGGTCCCTGAGGTCCTGAGTGGACAGTGGACCCACAGAGGTTTGAAGCTGGAGAAAGAGTCCACAGAGAGCTGCGTCACCGTAGCTAGAGTGAAATGGCAGGGATTTTAGCAGCTTGTCCCACCTGACATCCAAATGAACCAGACAGGATTAGGCATACCTCAGAGGACACTAGGACGCACACTGGTGACCCAGTATTAGACCAAACTGGCCACACTACAGTGGAAACATCAGGAGATGAAGCACACAGAGACCACCTTCTCCCAGTTCTGGCAAAAGCATCCCTGAGTACCTAGACAGTATCTGGGAAAATGGATGGAGAGAGGAGAACAATGGAAAGGGGAAGGGGATTGTTCTGAGAGAGAGCTTGGACTTAGAATGGATGGAGCATTTTCCCAAAAGAGGCTGAACTTACCTGAAATAAGCTGTTTTAGAACGGAGGAGGGTGAGTTTATATTCTCCCCATCACCTACGACCGTTACTCGTTCCAACAGCCGAATAAGGAGGACTCTAGGGAAGACTGAGATCTCCTACAGAGAAAAAATTAAGCTATTGTTTTGCATTTCTGAGTTGTAGTGTGTAAATTTCAACTCCTGTACGTAAACAACAGCAAGAGCGAGACACTGAGCAAGAGGATTGTGGGAAAGGGAGATTGACATTCTTAGCTAGTGTGGTCAGGGCAGGTCTTGCTGAGATGGTGACATTTAAGCAATGACCTAAAGAAGGAGCCAGACACACAAAGAACCTAGAAAAAAAAAGGATTCCTGGCAAAGAGAACAACATATAGAATGGCCCTAGGGTGGCAAAGAGCTTGACATGAGCCAAGGAGATGGAAGGAGGAGGGTGACCTGACGTGGGATTGGAAATGTAAACAAGGAGCGGATCATTAAGTTCTCATTGACTACAGTGGAAAATATTGAAGGGCTTTCTGTAGGGCAACCATAGGATCCAATTTGTATATTTTTATTTTTATATATATATTTTTGCGGTATGCAGGCCTCTCACTGCCGTGGCCTCTCCCGTTGCGGAGCACAGGCTCCGGACGCGCAGGCTCAGTGGCCATGGCTCACGGGCCCAGCCGCTCCGCGGCATGTGGGATCCTCCCGGACCGGGGCACGAACCCGTGTCCCCCGCACCGGCAGGAAGACTCTCAACCACTGTGCCACCAGGGAAGCCCCAATTTGTATATTTTTAAAAGATCCCTCTGGTGATGCATGGATAGTATTACAGAGGAACTTTGAGCAGAGGGTCTGTTGGGAAGCTCCGGACATACCCCATGCAAGAGATGATGGTGGCTTTGACTAGGGCAGCAGGAGAGAGGGAGAGACATGGATGAATTCACAAATATTGTGGAGGGAAACTCAGCCAGATTTGCCCATTGCTGGTGAATTGGGTGTGAGGTAAGGGAGAAGGAGAGATGCAGAATGATGGCCAAGTTTTTGGCTTAAACTGCTGGGTAGAAGCGGCTGTCATTTATTGAGATGGTGAACACTGGCTGTGGAGATATTAAAAATCTTGCAGCAAATTGTTACCTCCCTGCCATCAAGAGGTAGGTCCTGGCTCCTCTCCCCTCGAATCTGGTGACTGCATTGACCAATAGAGTATGGCAGAAGTGACTATGATGTCCAAGATCGGGTCATAAAAGACCAGGAAGTGTCCCTCTTCTTAACTGGAGCATATGCACACTCTCGGGTCCCTAGGTTGTCACTGTCCCACTTATTTTGGCTGTAAAACAAATTACACAAAATTTTCATGGTGTCAAGCAACCACATACTATGCTCACGGATTCTGAAGGTCAGAAATTCATACAGGACACAGTGAAGAATGCTTGTCTCCACTCAGCCATGCTGGTGGCTTGAAGGCTGGGGGCTGGAGTGATCTGAAGGATCTCTCACTCATAGTGCTGGTGCCTGAGCTGGGAAAACTTGAACAGCTGGGGACAAGAGCAGCCTGGGCCCTTTGGGCATCTGTAACTCTGTGTAGTCTCTCCACCTGTTCCCTCCAGCATGGCAGCTTCCAGGTTGCCTAGCCTGTATGTATCAGCCCAGTACCGCAAGGCCCTTCCTAAGACTGGCCAAGGTGGAAACTTTATCACCTTTTCTAACCTATCCCTGAATGTCACACAGCATCACTTCTGTTCACTAGAAGCAAGGCACTAAGACCAGCCTATATTCAAGGAGAGGTAATTAGACTCCACGTTTTGCATGTAGGAAGTACACAGTTTCAGCCATGTAAGAAGTTTGACTACCTAAGACCATCCGGCTGGCTCCATAGGCCATATATGGAGTCTTCAGTTGAAAGTCCAGTTAAATCCAGCCTTCCCACTATGCCCATCGAGCACTGGACGTGTGAGTGGACCCTCCAGAACAGCCCATCTGCCAACTGATAATCCCCTAGTGACCTCTGTCAAAGCCGCATGGAAGAGAAGAATCACTCAGCTGAGTCCTGCCCAAATTCCTGAGCCAAACATTTATAAGATATAATAAAATGATAGTTGTTTTAAGGCACCAAGTTTCGGGGTGGTTTGTTACACAGCAGTACATAACCGTAGCACTGTTGGGGGGATCTAGTTTTGGACTTGGAGGATGGATGGGGCGAGAGAATCAAGAATTTACTTGTAAACTCTTGCTTGGGGTTAGTGTCCTGAACAAGGCGGTCAGAGAAGTGAATCTGGAGCTGCAGGGGAGGCTTCGAGGTGCCAGGGCCTCGTCAGTGTCGGGGCAGCTGTGAGTGGTGGGGAAGCACCGCCTGGCACACTCAGACTGCTCCTGGATACACTTCATTCATTCATTCCTTCATTCACTCATTCACCGTGCAGACCCAGGCAAGGTATTTAAACTCTCTGAGCCTCACTTTCCTCATTTAGAAAGTGGAGAGTTCTTGAGGACATGTGACCCAGTATTCCCAGTACAAAGGCACTCAGCGGAGCCTCTGTACCTCCGTCTTCCCTGTAAGACTAAAGAAACAGTATAAACTGAGGCCTTAGGTGAGGATGGAAACCCTCACATCCCAGTGTGATCTTAATGATGTAGAAAAGATGGCTATTTACATTATAACTGTTCTTGAGAAGAACAATGTCCTACAAAAAAATGTCAAGTCTATATAAAATGTAAAATATCGAGGTCTCAGGTGACTTCCTCAGCCCCCTCATCCTGTCTTACATGAACCTTCAAGAATCCCGGTTTGATTTTTTTTTTTTTACTCAAAATATCTGAAAAATGAAATCCTTTTTTTCTTTTTTGCTCCTGAACCATATTCACATCCCTCCCTACCCATCAGGACTTTTTTTTTCAGCTGCAACTGATAAATCTGAAAAGCTCTCCCTTCCCACCAGAGACTTTGTTTAGGAATAAGAAGGAACGAGGGTCTTGCTGTGACCTCCTTCTGCCTCTGTCTTCCTTTCTCTCATGCAGGTGACATAGAAAGAGAAGAAGGAAAATTACACATCAGGAAAGGCCCCGAATGTAAGACAGCAAACAGACACAGTGAAATCTAAACCAGGGTGAGTGACCTTCTTTCCAAGTTGGATCCTCAGTGGGAGGGTGAGAACGGGGGCGCTGCTTTATGGAAATCTGCTGTGGCCCCCCGGGGAGCAGTGAATGTGCCGTCATCACCCCCTCCCTCCCCGTCAGCACTCCACCTTCACGCCCTGTCCGGACGCAGTTCTCTCACAGAAAAGTAGGATAATAAGGCCATAATGTTGTTTTCCAGAGGTAAGTGAAAACACCTTAAATGTGTTACTGGTATTTGGGGGAAAGGGAGATTAGGCTGGGGGTGGTGCCCGGGAAGGGTGGTGGGTACGCTAATTGAACCTCGGGATTAAACTCTCCGGGCCCTAACGCTGCCTGCCCCCTGGCAGAAACATCACAGAGGTCTCAGAAGCGGCTTTGAGGCTTTTCCAGGGCTCGGAGATGATCCTTTGGAGCCCAGGTACGATGATACCTGAGTTTGTCCCGGCCTCACAGTAATGGGGCCACTGGGAGTCTTTCTTCTACAGAAGAGAAAGGTGGGGCTGGCAGGCAGCAGGGGCGAGGCGGGTGCAGCAGGCAGCCGGGCAGCCGCAGGAGGCTCTGGCCGGCGCTGGGCGAGCCAGGTCTGAACCTCAGAGAGGGCTGCTCGCAAATGAGCTCAGCCCTGGCGTGGTGCCTTCACCCGACAGCCACTGGCTGTTAGGGGCATTTTGAAGTCAGACAAATATATCTCCCAGCGGCCTGGAACGGAGCAGGAAGAGGCACAGAGAGTGGGATGACAAAGCACAGAGTCGAAAGCTGCTCCTGCTGGTTTTGGCAAAAGGGAGGGTGGGGAGAGGTAGGAAAGAGCCCACCCTGAGCTTTACAGGTGCTGTCGGGGAGCACAGCCTTCCTGCACCGCTGTTTGCCCGGACAGGGAGCTCAGGGTTGGAAGGGACCTTGGTACCAGCCGGTGCAAGGATGCTGCCGCTGGGGCCAGTGCAAGACGGTGGAATCCAGCGCATCACATCTCTGCTGCAACTCCTTCACACACCCCATCTTTCCCAGGCTCCGAAGGAATTTATCCTCCTCCTGCAGCCCTTCAGACAGATGAAGGCAGTGTCTGAAACCTCCCCCTACTCTCCCCCTCCCCCAGACCTTCCATCTTCTTCATGATGACCGCCATGTCATAGTGACTGTCATGTGGCACCATGACTGGTGAGCTCCTGGGGAAGGAATGTGGTTTGCCTTGTGTTTATGAGGGAAGCATCTCATCCTGGAAGTCCAGCTTCCCTCTGGCTCTGAACTTTAGGCAAGTTTCTCCCCATCTTTGAACCTTAGTCACCCAGCTGTCAAATGAGGGGATGGACTGGGTGACCCTCAAGTGCCCCTTGCACCTCCCATGCCCAGTGGCCCTCTACCCTGGCCACGCTACCAGAAACCGGACACTGGGCTGATGGGTTCGACCCCCTGTGGCTCCCCCGATGCCTCTGGGGTTGGTGTTGAAGCGAGTTAAAATGATTAGAGGGGCTCAGAGCACACGGGATAGGAGACAGGAAGTTAATACCCCAGGAACCAAAGGCTCTGGAGACAGAGTTGGATCTGTATTGGTTTCCTGTGGTTGCTTGAACAAATGACCACAAACGTATTGGCTTAAAGCAACACAAATTTATTATCTTACAATTCCGGAGGGTTGGAGGTCTGAAATAGGTCTCACTGTTGGCAAGTCTGCGTTCCTTCTAGAAGCTCTGAGGGAGAATCCGCCGTTTGCTTGCCTTTCCAGTTTCTAGAGGCTTCTGCATTCCTTGGCTTGGAGCTGCTTCCCTCATCTTCAGATCCAGCAAGTAGCAGCTCCCAGTCCCTTCCTGACCCTGAGGATCACCCTTGAGCCTTGCTTCTCCACTTTAAAGGACCCTTGTGATTGCATTGGGCGCACCCACACAGTCCAGGATAATTTCCTTATTTTAAGGTGTGCTGATTAGCGATCTTAATGCCATCTTAACAGCCTCTTGCTGTATCACATCTGTATCCACAGATTCTGGGGGATTAGGACATGTGCATCTTTGAGATGCCATTCTTTTACCTTCCATGAGATCCACACCCCAGCTCTTAAAAAAGCCAAGAAACTGCCCAGGCCTGTAGCCTGATCTGTGGCCACTGACCCCATAAATAGGATGTGGTCTCTGGCTGCACGTTCCCATAGCCCCTCCCTTGTCCACCATGGATCACTATGCACAATTTATTATAACTACTTTTTAAAAAATAGATCTTTATTGGAGTATAATTGCTTCACAATACTTTGTTAGCTTCTGTTGCACAGCCAAGCAGATCAGCCATATGCCTACACATGTCCCCATATCCCCTCCCTCTTGAGACTCCCTCCCACCCCCCCATCCCACCCCTCTAGGTGGTCACAAAGCACCGAGCCGATCTCCCTGTGCTGTGCGGCTGCTTCCCACCAGCCAACTGTTTTACATTCGGTAGTGTATATATGTTGATGCTACTCTCACTTCACCCCAGCTTCGCCCTCCCACCCCATGTCCTCACGTCCATTCTCTATGTCTGCCTCTTTATTCCCTCCCTGCAAGTATGTTCATCGGTACCTTTTTTTTTTTTTAGATTCCATGTATATGCGTTAGCCTACAGTATTTGTTTTTCTCTTTCTGACACTCTGTATGACAGACTCTAGGTCCACATATAACTACTGTTTAATAGCTTCCTCCTTAGATTATAACCTCCATGAGTTGGAAACAGGGTCTGTCTTGTTCAGTCTTTTACCCTAAGCACGTAGTGTATTAGTCAGCATTTAACGTGTTAACAAACACCGGCCAAACCTCGGTGAGTTACATTGTTTTATTCAATGCTGCAGATTGAATTCAGGTCTGTCCCATGTGTTTTCACATTCAAAGACCCAGACAAAGGCAAAAGAGCAAATAATTGACAATAATAATACATTCTGCCCCCTTAGGATCTGACAAAAATATTACCTGCCGGATAGATGAATGAATAGATGAGCTGCCATCTGTAAAAAGAGGGGAGAATCGGGAATGATTGGCCCATTCCTGTATATGACCATTTCTTTTAATTTTTTAACAAGTTTGCCAGGAGGTCTTATAATTTCTGTCTCCAGACGAAACACCATCATGCTGGAATAAGAATTAAATCTGGTTCTCTCTGGCCCTAACGTCCATGCCCTTCATCTGATCTATTTTTCCTTGAAGAATTACTTGGAGGATAAGGCGTGCTAAAATGTTGTCTTAAAGGAACGAAGTTTGATGAATATGAATATGTACTGTGGAAGCAATAAGGAGCTGATTCCTTAACCCTTTCGAGTCCTGTTTTACGAACATAAGCAATGTTCAGAGAAAGAGCCCGCGTCCGGGTTTCTCATCCATTCAGATCCTTTCCCACTATGTCTCTCTAGGCCAAGGCTTGACATGTAACTGGTGAAAATTACATTTGCTTTTCACTGTCTAGTAGGATATAAGAGTCAACAATTCAGTAATCCAATTGTCTGGTGCCAATTTCATTTGAAATAGTTGCTAATAAAATCGAAGAGAAAACTTCAGCAAATCTGGAAACAGATTACAGCAGAACTCAGTGGCACGATGGGCTGATATTAAATATTGTTTCAGTGCTTGGGATCAGATTTCATATTGAATCTCAATGAATGCTGGGTCACAGGCTTTGGATTAAAGCCAGGCAGAGTCAGGTGTTCTGTCATTCATGGTACTTGGATCCTGAGCTGGGAGCTGATGCCTGAAGCAACTTACCTGTCTCCACCTCAGGTTCACCGTGATTAAAGATTTGCATTCAAGAATAGCAGTACCTGAAATTAAAGTAATTCTACTGAATATTCCACTTACATCCTCATGCCATCACTCATAAGTGGCACGTCCTAGAAAGTAAATATTATTTCCCTCGTATGGCAGAGGAAGAATTTGATTCTTGCCCAAATTCACACAGATGGTGAGGGACAGAGCAAGGATTCAAACCTTGAAGGTTTGTCCAAGGGAGTTGATCATCCCCCTGGACCACACTGCCTCTTAATCTGTCCCAAATATTGGTCGCCATATCATATAACTGAGGGTCAAAATCGACCTTGGATAATCCTATTTAGCTTTCTACACTGATTAGTTTAGTTATATTACTGCCACAGTCCACTTCACAAATGTTGCACAGGAAAAGCTGAACGTAATTAAAGTAACCAACTATTGATGTGCGTCTGCAAAGCTGAGCACAAATTGAATTTTTAAGCAACATATCATGTTTTATATGCAAAAACATTTCTATTAATTTGTTTATTCAACAAACATTTATTAGTGCCTTGTTGCTGACAGGCACATAATAGGCCCTGAGAACAGAGAGATAAGTGTGACCCAGCACCTGTTTCGAGAAGCCGAGGCTCTAGTGAGGGGAGACGAACCAAGGAAACCAGTGTCATGACGAGGCTCCCCCTCTGCCTCTCTTCTCCTCCGCACGCTATAGACCATCCTGTCTCTGGATTCCTGCCCCAGAGCAGTCTGCAGCCCGTCCGTGTTCTTTGCTTTAGCCAGCGAGTCTGTACTATCTCCAGACAGTGGTTTGTTCTCATCCCGGCTCTGAGGGTCCCCTGACTCTTTGCATAAGTACTTGTTCTCAGGTCACGTAACCCAAATGTCAGTCGTGGTCCCCTGCCCCCGGGAGACCCCGGTGCAAAAATGTCAGCCACCTTCAGATACTTCCCTGGCCCACGGAAATCCACATGCACCTGTGCTATTTCTGCTAAGCCCAAGAGGCTAACTTTCCTCAGCCTCTAAGTCTCTTAACTTTTTGTTTGTGCTGTTCTTACCTACCCCGTGCTGACCCCAACGTGAAAGCAAGCTTGTTCCCCACTTCTGCGTGACACACACACACATACACGTGCACTCCTCTCACAGGAAGCATGTATGAGTTTGGTAAACTTTTCTGAAGGTTTGGCAGCTGCAGGAAGGGCTAGCTAGCGTCATACACTGCACAGCTTCCTGCAGACCAGTGTCAGCGTACACAGAGAGCTCCTCGTCCCCTTCCCTTTCTATCCTTAGTCTCATGTTCAAGCTCAGTCCAGAAACCTTTCCCATACAGTGGCCGCTTGGCCACCCCTCAGGCCTGGGAGTGTCCGTGGTGCTGTCTGCCCAAAGGAAGACAGACTAGGTAAAAAGTCCTGGAGGCCCGGCAAGTGGATGGGTTAGAGGCTGCCTGGGCTGGGAATTCTGGAGTCCGGTGCACCCAGAACACAGTGTGGAGGGGATAGTTGAGGATGCCAGTGGAATGTCCCCTTGGTCCCCTGGGGAGGAGGTGGCTGGAAGAGGCCAGAGCAGGTCTTCCCAGAGCACAGGAGCCAGGTCACCTTGGTCTAAGGCAGTACTGTTACTATCATTGTCTCCATTCTTACGGACGAGGAAACTGAGGCACAGAAAGATTCAGTAACTTGCCTAAGGTCACAGAGCTAAGAAGAGGCAGAGGCAGGATTTGAACTCGGGCAGGCTGGTTCCAAAGACTCAAACATTTACTCTACTGACTCTCAAAGACAGGGTCTCCTGCCTCCTGAAGCCCAAGATAATTGTGTGTGTGCGCGTGTGTGCGCGTGTGGGTGTGATGGGTGTATGTATGCATGTGCATGCATGTTTAAAATGATTGCTGTCCTCCGTTCTGTGGGCTACATGCTAGGAAAGCAGAAAGCCAAGGGACAGGGGTTGCCCAGGGGAAAGAATCCCTGACCTAACTGTCCCGGGGAAACAGTGTCTGAAGGAGGAGGTCAGGGAAAGTGACCCAGGGGACATGACACAGGGCCTGAGACTTAAGGGGAGGTTAGGGAGAAGGTAGGGAAGGGAGTTTGAGGCAGAGAAAACACCATGTGCAAAGGCTCAGAAGGCTAAGAGCATAATGCTAGAATATCATTATCATTCATGCTTATTGAGCTGGTTACTCTCCACTCTTCATTACAACCTATAAAGGAGGTATTGCTGTTAATCCCAGTTTTAGGAAAAATAAAACCTGAAACTGAGGTTCAGAGATGCTAACCCAGGTAGTAATAGGATCACCCCGAGGTCAGTCAGCTAGTCAAGGATGCAGCCTGTGTTTTTACCATGGCAGGGCTGCCTCCAGCTAGTCATGAAATGTTTGTTGAACTGGGTTAGTTGGATTGAGTTGGACTGAGAGGGAGGCAGTGGCCAGGGCACCACACACTTGGTCAGGGAAGGACTCCCCAAACGTTCCCCATGAAGTCCCTCTTAAGGGGCTCAGGACCAACCGCCCCCCCCCCCACACACACACAGTGGTAAGTGGCTAGTAAATGTCAACTTTAATCTGAACAATTCAAAGTTTGCTTGCTAGACTAAAGTATCTCACTGCTTGTTTTAAGTTAACCACAACATCAGATTCATTAATATTCGGCACAACTCCCACTGCAGGAGGGCATCTGTGTTTTCCGTATCCTGCCCAGCACACTGCGGAGGACCCCATTTGAGAGCAGCGGTGTGAGCGATGGAGGCACAGGGCGGCTTGATTAGATTTCCCTTCTGAATGAACATTTTCTTCTCTTGTCTTATCTACACTGATCAAATTAGCTGTCAACTTGCTTCATTTTGAGGGGTGGATGCTACCGGCTTCCACTGGCAGAAATTCTTTTATTCTTCAGCCCCGTATGAGGCACCCCAATGAACTTCAGGATAAACGTTTCAGAATCAGGCTTTCACTGGAGCTCGCGGTGTTCGTTCGGGTCTGTTCCTTATCTCCTTACCAACTGTTGGGGGCAAAGCCCAGGGCGGCCTCCTGCCTCCTTATGAGCCCAGTAACCCCAACCCAGCCCATTTCCTCCTGTGCCCTACCTCGCCCCGCTGCCTTAACCTAGGAGCTGAGATACACATAGAAACTTCCATTCTGCTCTTCCTCCTGGGTCTTAGGGCCCATGCTGCCTCCTTGGCTCCCTTGCGAGGACAGGCTGCCTGCCTTCTTGGATCGCTTCAGGAACAGCCTCTGGGCTGTTGTGAATGATGATGCTGTGCCCATTAGTGTCCAGGTACCTGTCTGAGTCCCTGCTTTCAGTTCTTTGGGGTATAGATCCAGGAGTGGAATTGCTGGATCATATGGTACTGATCTGTACTTTTCATACCAGACTAAAAGTAGCAAGAATATAAAGTGAATCGTTTTGGATACAATCCTTGCCCAGGGCTGTAGGACCAAGCAGGGTCATGCCTATTGTCAGCCAGTGAGGGTCCCTCTCCTGTCCAGTGGGAAGCCCCTGACCCCTTAGGATGGAACATTCAACAGCTATCACACGTGACGCCTACGTAGTCTTTAGTAAACAGGAAAATGCTTATATTTCCATAAAGTATAAAAAAGCAATAAAAATTGTCTACGTACAGTGTGATGTCTAAGACCTGAGGAGGGGCAGGAATCTTTGCTAGACCCCTCTTTCAGGGTGTAGCTCTCAGAAATTGGATTGGTCAGATTCCAGGCTGTTGAGTGACTGCACCCTGAAGGTCAGGACATGCGTGTGACCCCCTCTTCTCTCTCGCCCTTACTTAATAGGATTCTCTTGCCCTCTCCTCTCTTAACACCCACGGCGGAAGTAGTAAGAGATTCTCTTGCTTTGACTTGCAGGTGATAGTCAAGGTGTGATAAGGTTGGAAACCTGGTTTGGGTTGAGGTGGTAGAAGATCTCTTAGGCTCCTACTTGAGGCCACCTGTTCTAGTCCAGCTTCCCAGAGTGCTCCTTTGGGGTTGGAACCCAGGTCAGCTGACAATAAAATATTACATTAATTTTTGCCTTATATTGTTTCTTGTGTATACAGTTGACCCTTGAACAGCACCAAGGTTAGGGATGCAGTCCCCCATGCAGTTGAAAATCCAAGTATAACTTATAGTCAACCCTCTGTATCTGTGATTCCTCTGTATCTGCCATTACGTGCCCGTGGATTCAACCAACCTCAGATTGTGTTGTACTGTCTTATTTATTGGCTAAAATTTGCGTATAAGTGGACCTGTGCAGCTCAAACCTGTGTTGTTCAAGGATCAGCTATATATCTTCCTTATGGATCTCACTGGGAAGGACATCTATATTTGGACTAAGACTCAGATGGTCCTGTATTATTTGGCCATTATATCATCTTGATGCCACTGAACAGCACCCCAGTCCAGTCTTTATTCCTTTATTTAACATACGTTTATTGAGCACCTACTGTGTGACAGGCACTTGAAATACATCAGAGAACCAGGAAGTTGAAAATTGCTAACCTCATTCTAGAGAGAGATGAAAGACACTACATGGAGAAAAGAAAAGTAAACTATATAAGATGTCATATGGTGACATAAGATGTGAATAAAACTTTGCCTGTGCAAATGCCAGGAGCAGGAGGGTGCGACGAGCAGAGACTGTGGCGGGGGGTGGGATGGTAGGAACGGGGCGGAAACAGAGGGCCAGGTCAGGCAGGTCCTTGTAGGCCTTGTTAGGACTTGGGCCTTGACTCGGACTGAGGTGGGAGCCATCGGAGGTGGACACAACCTAATGTCTACTTGCAAAGGCTCCCCCTGGCTGCAGAGATGACAATACAGTCTAGGGAGCAAGGGCGAAGCCCCAGAGAGGGGTTTGGAGACACACAGCAATTCACTGAGAGTCCAGAGAGGGGTCGTGAGAAGTGCTCAGTTCTGGTTTTATTTGGAAGGTAAAGGCAACGTGAGTTTTTGATGGATTGGGTGCGGAGCATCAGAGAAAAAATATTTCAGCCTGTGAAACAGAAAAAAAGGACTCATCATTGAAATGAAGTGGGAAAAACCATAGGAAGTGAAGTTTTGGAGGGCAAGTCCCTGATACCCCTTAATAAATACATTTTTTATGTGCATGAGGACTATTTTGGAATTAGAATTGGACTCTGCTTTTTACTAATGGTATAAATATGATTAAATTGTTTAACCTCTTGACCCTCAGTTTCCTCATCTATACAACGGGAATAATAATAACTACCTTACAGGTCTGTAGTATGGATTGGCAATAATCTGGTAAAATACCTTGCACAGTGCCTGATGCATAGGAGACGCTTTGTTTATGTTAGCGAAATAAGTGCTTGAACAAGTGAAATACCTGTGGGCTTGATAAGTAAGTAGGAAAGGCCAGAATTATGGACACTGTATGTTCACTCATTCACTTTTTAGTATGCATTTAAAAACACTGGGACTCGTAGAAAGCTTTGATTCCTAGTTCGTCCCATAATCCACCCAAAGGTGCATCACTTTTTTTTTTTGCGATACGCGGGCCTCTCACTGTTGCAGCCTCTCCCGTTGCGGAGCACAGGCTCCAGACGCGCAGGCTCCAGACGCGCAGGCTCAGCGGCCATGGCTCACGGGCCCAGCCGCTCCGCGGCATGTGGGATCTTCCCGGACCGGGGCACGAACCCGTGTCCCCTGCGTCGGCAGGCGGACTCTCAACCACTGCGCCACCAGGGAAGCCCCCAAAGGTGCATCACTTTGATGGAGATTTTAAACCTGTAAGAAAATGGGAAAGTAGCTGGTGAGTTGTTTGTCCTGTGTAGCTTGGCGATGGGCCAGAAAGACAAGGCAGCTATTGTTCTTGTTTCTCATCCAACGTTTCAGACAGAGAGAAGGCAGTTTGTTGGAGTCAATTATTTAAACCCTTCTTTCCATCTGCATCCAGGGGAGTTTGCAGCTGGCCTGGTTTGTTACCAAGTAATGAGATGGATTAAATGATCCAGTCAAACATAATGATTACTTCCTTGATGGCTAGAGCCCTGTGTTAGTTTTTTTGTTTTATCCCTCATAGCAGCACACCTGTGTAGGTAGAGCAGGTGCTTTACACATACGCCAGTAGAATTTTGTTTGTTCAGCAAACAGAGAACAACGCGGAGCCTCAAGTTGCACCTCACATCTCTACCCTCCAGGTGGTAGAGGTGCTAAGGCTCTGATTGTAAACATGCATTGGAAACCTATTAGGTGTCAGACCTATAACAGACCTGGTTACGACCTTCTCTCTAATTCTCCCAGTGACCCAATGAAGTATTATTATCCCTGTTTTAAGATGAAGACACTGAGCCTGCCAGTGTTCGATGATTTGACTTAAGTTTTACCACTGCTGTGAATCAGAGTCAGGACTTGAACCCAAGTCTGTCCAACACTTTTAATCACACCATGAAAAGAAAAGACTTGTTCTCACTTGAATAAATATTTTCTCATCAGCCAGCTGAGCACAGTAGAACCAGATTCAAATTCTATAATTCGCAGCCAACCAGTCTAGATTGAATTCAGTTCAATAGCTTCATTGTTTGAGCAACTAGAGGGTGTCAGATGCTGTTCCGTGCACTGTGCAGAGGCGAGGAAGACCCTCCTCTGGGGCCGCCATATGATCTAGGCAAGCTGGGAGCCCTGGACTCACCCTGAGCCTGTAGGTGCTTTGCTGGCTTTGAGTGGGCAAGGTCTGGGCAAGGGTGCTAGAGGGGATTCAGTTTCCATTTCGACCAGGAATGCTGAGATATTTTGATATTTGGGTGGAATGGAGATAAGGATGGAAAGATGTAGGGTTAGGAGAAAGGGAGGAAGAGAGGAAGAAAGGGAGGAAGGAAGGAAAATGTGAGTTACCTCTACCAGGGAATTTCTGTTCAATTTAAAACAAAGCCTTAGCTAGAAAGAATGAAACCACTGTGGTGAAATCTCAGAGAACAGTTAGTGGAAGAAGATGGTATTTGGGGATCTGAGACACACTCCAAAGATAACGAAAATACTCTGATGAGAACTCTGCCTATTTTAAGAATTTCACTGCAGTCAAGTACTAAAGAGAGAGAGAGAAAAAAGAGGGGTCAGATGCATTATGGGAAAAAGCACTTTGTATCAGAAAAATAATGGTGTTGTTATCCTTTCAACAGATCTTTAAATACAGTTTGTCCCTTTGCTTAATTAATTGCAGATTGCAGAGAACTTATTTTGTAATAAGACTTTGTTCTATGAACACTACCATCTAATGAAATATAGATTATTTCAGACTATGTTAGAAAATGTCTTCTGCATATACAGTCTGATTACATAGATATCAGAGCAAGCATGGGTTCCCTGGTTATATCTTTCCTTCCCCTGATTTCACCTTTGTGGATCTTCATTCAGTTGTTTTGTGTCTGTACCTGTTAACACAAAGTTAGAGTTAAGTTGTGTAAGAAGAAAACAGTTTTCAGATATTATGAGAAAACATTTTTTAAAAGGAGGGTGGGAATAAACATAATCCCATAATGGAATTACTATGATTGTTTTATTGTCAGTGGTTCATAATAGGATCAGAAAAAAGGGAAATAGTCAAAGCGTGTCTATTTGAGTGGATTTAATTGAATAAGATCACTGACCGCTAGAGGTGGACAGATCTTAGAAATAACCAAGCCTTATGCTGTGTTTGTGAAGATGAATCAGTTAGGTAAGGGAGGACCGTGACTAGTGGAGAAAGCTCAGCTTTGGAAAGAGGAGGCCCGAGTTTTCCCTCATCTCTGTCCCTTGCCTTGTACAACAGTCTTAAACCCTTGGGTCTCTATCTCCCCAACTGTAAACCGAGGACAGGACAAAGTGCTCTCCTTCTAGCCTGTCACTTCCCTAACCACCTGATTTAAGTGGGTCACCTGCTGTTCTTCATTCAGAGCACTTATCACCATTTGTAATTTCCATATTGATGTGTGAGCTTATTTAATACATGTCTTCCTCAGGGGACGAGCAGAGACCATAACTCAATGAGGATGCAGCCATCTCCCTGGTGCTCCCCAGTGCTCAGCATATGGTACCCAGTGATGTACTGAATGGATAAGCGAATGGACAATTGAAAAATGTTCTAATCATTATGGAGGTAGAGACTATAACCTGAATTTCCTGAATAGCTGTTAAAGGAAAAAGAAAAGCAAGCTGTTTTGGCTCACATAGAATCCAATGTTATTAAAATACATGTGGACTTTTTTTTACATAATTGGCTTTCTAGACCCGATATGTAACAAACTATTAAGTAATTTAACACTCTTTTTTACACTCTTAGCTGCTAAAAACACAGAAACTTGATGCTTCTCGTAAGTACAGGGGGAAATGCTCTGTATTTGAAGCCCTCCCCACCTCCACCTCCTTGAAAATTTTCTAGATAATACCTAGAGGAATTTTTTTTTCTAAATGCTGAAACTGGTTATCCATAAGCAGTAACTTTTCCTTTTGTATTTGAAGCTGCCACATCACAGAACAAATCAGCCTAGTACAAATCTGTTGGATATGAAATGTATGCAGATCGCTTAAGTAGCACACATTAAAAAGTGTTTTTTAACCGATTACATTGGAAAGACTTGCCCCAGACGCATGGCTACAACAGTAATGGGTCATTTGTCTGTTTATCCAGCTCACGTGTACAGAGCAGGAAAACACGGCCCAGGTGGGAGAAGGATGAGTGTTTGGAGGAGGCCGCTCTACAATGTGGAAGCCCCTCACTCTGGGAGCCCAGGGGAGGGACACCTCCCCAGAAAGGGCGTGCTATCCAGACGACTTCTCGAGGATGAAAGCGAGGAGGCAGCGGAGGGAGGAGGGCTGGGAAACAGGAGAAGTGATTCTTTAGAATATAGAACAAGGGCAGGAGGACGTGGCTGTCCCGGATCCCGGAGCACAAACATGAGACAGACAATCTGTCATGGGCTCACGGTCCAAGGGGATAGGGACAAGTAAATAGACAAGATGAATGCTTCGATGGGGGAGGTCAGAGTCTGGGATGGGCTCTGAAATGTGATGAGAAGTCATGGCCATACGCAGACTGAGGCTCACGTCATCAGTTCTGTGGACCACGGAAGGCTTACAGTGGACCTCGCAGGGTAAGATGTGAACACACAGAGTGAATAATTCTCAGGAGGAGGGCTTCACCGTTTAGTTCAACACCTCCAGCAGCTTGGAAGCTAAATGACTTTTGGCCTCAATTTCTGTCTCTGTGAAATAGGAATGATAACACCCTTTGGTAGCTACTCCACAAAAACTGATCTCAACTGCTCCCCCACCTCAATCCGAAGAATCCCAACATTTTGGCCATCTCCTAACCTTCCTTCTCTGAAATGCATCCTGATTCTTATTCCAGAAAATATGGCCTCCTCTGGAAAAGTACTGTTTTAATTCCGAGATTATTCAGACATTACTTCTGGCTGTGAAGAATAGAGCAATTCACACATGCCAGAATCACGGGAATCATTTTTCTCTCCTCGTTCCCCCTCGCCTCTTATCCAACATCATCCAGACTTGCCAATTTAGCAAATCCCCAGACCCGTGCAATGCACAAAAGGAGATGAAGGAGAACAAGAATGGAAAGGGAGGAAGGAAGGAAAGAGGTGAACTAATGGGGGTAGGATTATCTTGACAGGCGGAGGGAGCCTAAGGATACAGGAGAACACCCTTCCAGAAGGAGGTCTGCCGGGGGGGCAGGGGCTTGGAAAACAGGCTGCGGATGCCTGGGCAACATACTGCTGGACATGCCGCCCGTCCTCAGGGCCCCTCTGCCCTGTAAAATGAGGGCAGAGAATAGAATCCCCTCTACCGAGACACCGTGAGGGGTGAAGAGAGCATTCACAAAAAAGGCCCGGGTTAGGGCAAGTGTTCCACTCATGTGATAGCTACTGTGATTGTTCTGGATTTGACCGAGTGGTGAAGTGGGAAGGACCCAGGGTTTGCAGTTAGACCCAGGGTTTGCTTGGCTTTGAAGCCTGGCTGACTGGTTGTGTGAATGATCCCAAGGAGGCAGTCTTAAATTTTGGAGCATGCTTAGCACCAGGCAGCAGATGCAATCCAGCGTTTATTAAATTGCCTCCGATGCGTAAGCTCTCAGCGTGTTGATTGACATGAGTTCTTATTTAAAATCTACCACGCTGACTATATCTTCTTCATTCCTATTACCTTCATTCTCTTTATTATTGACGTTGTAATTTTCATTTTGCAGATGAGAAGACTGAGCCTCAGGGAAGTGACGAGGCTCTCCTGAGGACACAGGGCTGGAGAGCCACAGAGAAGGCACTTGAACCACATCTGGGCGTCTAGGAGGCCCGCACTGGTTCTGCCTCGGCTGACCCTCAAGGCTGATTCCTTACGTCCTAGCAGTTACCTCTTCAGAGGGGCCTTCCCCGGCCACTCCTCCTACGTAAGTCCGCTGCGTCATTCTTTGTCACGGTGCCGGCTCTTCTCCCTTCAGGGAGCTGATCACAGTCTGCAATTCTGTGTTCCTCTGTTCACGTAATAATAAGATGAATCCATCATTTATTGAAGAAATATTATCCTGATACGATTCTAAGCACTTTTCTTATATTATCTCATTATCTCTCACATTAGTCTTATGAAGCCAGCACTAAGCAATTGACACATGCTATTTTACCTTATTCCATAACAGTGCTGTAAAGGCGACATTAATATTTTCATTGTACAGATAATGGAACTGGGATACGGGGAGGTTAAGTAACTTACTCAAGGTCATAGAGCTGATAAGTAGCATGTCCGTCTCCTCCACTAAACTCTGTGCTTTATGAGGGCAGAGACCCTGTTCCAAAGCCTGAAGCAGACACATAATATACAGTCAGCAAACACTGAGTCAATAAAGAGATGAATACTAAGGAAAAAGAACATAGACAAGTTATTAAGTGGTGAGGAGGTGTTTCCTCTGTGCTCAGAAATAGCTGCTTTGTCTCTGACCACACTGAGTCCAGGCACTGGTTTAGGTGCTGTAGTCTGGGGAGTGGTGTGTAAGAGTGTGTGCGTGTGTGTGTGCATAATATTAGTTAATCAATCTCAGTATTTCTGTAAGGTAGGTATTTACAGTCAAGGAAACTGAGACTTAGAAAAGTTGTCAGTGGTCTTGACTCTTCAGAAATTAAAAGACTCTTCAATGATAAAAAGAAGGAAAAAAGAAGAAAATTTAAGCCACTTGCTACAGGCTAGGACACATCAGGGAGTTGAAAAGCTGGGTTCCAAAGTCTATGTTCTTCCTACTATGCCTCTGAGGCATCAGCCCTTCTTTCATTCAAAGTAGAACAACAGAGCCAGAGCCTTCTTCAGATTAGCACAGGCAAGAAGCATCATTGTGCATTGCTTAGTTAGAAAAAAGACAAACCGTGCTGTACACTTGGTTTCAAATTTTTTAACACTTAATTAGCTGGTACCATCTGTGAAATTCAGTCTCCCAAACTAGTTCTCTCTCAGACTTTCTCATCGTTTATAGACTTAGAGATACAAAAGGTAGAAGGGGGACTTCCCTGGTGACACAGTGGTTAAGAATCCGCCTGCCAGTGCAGGGGACACGGGTTCGAGCCCTGGTCCCGGAAGATCCCACACGCCACGGAGCAACTAAGCCCATTCGCCACAACTACTGAGCCTGCGCTCTAGAGCCCACGAGCCACAACTGCTGAGCCCGCACGCCATAACTACTGAAGCCGGCGCACCTAGAGCTGGTGCTCTGCAACAAGAGAAGCCGTGGCAACGAGCAGCCTGCGCACGGCAACGAAGAGCAGCCCCCGCTCGCCGCAACTAGAGAAAGTTCGCATGCAGCAATGAAGACCCAGTGCAGCCAAACAATAAATTAATTTTTAAAAAATCAACTGTTAAAAAAGAAAGGTAGAAGGAAAACTCTTCCATTGACTGAGTAACTATTGTGTAACTGAAGGAATATTTGATATAGGAATTAACATCCCCATTTTACAGATGAGAAAATGGAGGCTCAAAGAAAGATTAAATAACTTGACCAAGTCATACACACAAGGTAGTAAGGGAAGGAGTGAGAATTTCATTTCCTGTCTGCTAAATTTGTTGTTGGTGATCAGGAGGTATTGGCAGAGCTTTGTTTTGTTCACAAGATGAAAAATCAAAGCATTCTCAGGCTATCGAATGCCAAAGAGTGATGTCAGTGACTTGTATCAATGAATGGACCTCTTGATTTTGCTGACTTAAGCATTTTCTATCTTTTCCCCTGAACAAACACAGTTTTGATTTGCTTTTAGCTCCCAAGGGAAAACAGTGTCTCAGACCAGTACTGATCACAAAGGAAATCAATTGGTCAAAATTTGTTTACAGAACTGAGATTATTCTATTTATTCAAGAAGCCTTTATAAAGCACATACTATGTACCTGGCTCTGTTCTAAGCACTTATAAATATTAACTAATTTCACCTTCATAACAATCCGAAGAGGTAGGCACTATTGTAATCCCCTTTCTACAAGTGAGGAAACTCAGGCACAGAGATGTCAAGTAACTAATTCAAAGTCACACAGCTAGAGAGGAGCTGGCTCTTTATATTATGGTCTTAACCACTATACTAAACAGCCCTGTACTTGAACTAGGCTTGGATATTTCTTGGGCAGAAGCAGGGAGCAGTGGCTTCTGTATTGATTTTCCTTTTCCTGAAGAACAGGGAGCCACCCCTCATGAAACCTGTCATATACTTTGTTCCTGGTCAGATGCTCTGTTGTATCTACCCTAACAGGGTAAAGGAGGAAATTCCCACCCTCCCTTTGGAGGAGTCCAGGGAGGGCGCTGTCCATGCTCTCGGTACTGATCATGTAGGAAGGCTGCGGAAGGGAGCTCAGTATGTATTAAGCACACAACTGCATCTCAGTGCTTTACTTATAACAGGGTGTTGATGATAAGAGTCACATGTTGTTCTAATCACTTTTCATGTAACAGCTCATTTAATTCTCACAACAACCTTATACAGTGGGGACAATTTTCCTCTGCAGTGTGGATGAGAAATCGGAGATGCTAAAAGGTTAAGTAACTAGTCCAAGGGCACAGAGTTTGAAATAGCAGGGCTGGGATCTGAATCCAGTCATTCCATTTCCAGAACCTGCACTCCCAGCCCACTGTGCTTCCACAGAGTAGTAAAGGCGTAGGGACCTTGTGTCGCTTCATCTCATGTTCGTAACCAGCCAGCGAGACAGCTGCTTTTCCTCCCATGATATGGATTAGAGAGCTTGGTTCAGAGTGGCCTGTTAGCTTGCACTAGGTCACTGGCTAGTGAGTGGGAGAGGCATGGTGTAAAGTTCTGGGTAAGGGGCTCTAGACCTTTAACACCATGATGCCTCTCTGCCTCTGGACTCTCAACGGAAACCATGTGTTCACATAACCTGAACGTGGATGCCAAACACCCCAAGCAGAAAAGAGAATTAACCGGAGCGCAAATCCAGCAAGTCTGTTCCAGATAGTTAAGGTGAAACCTTTTACTGTAGCACATTGCAAAGTAATTGGGTCATTCTCCTTCTGCGCCTCTGGATCCATTCTCCACCCCTTTCAACACAGCTCTCTGCCCTGGGAGGCTGACATCTAGGGAATGCATCAGTTGGGCTTCCCCAGTCTCTGGCTTCAGTTTGGACTCAGTCGGTGAGGGGCACCTGCAGGACATGAGCGGGTAGAAGACTGAGGTCAAGGTGTGAAGTTCCCTGGCTCCTTCCGGGTCACATCACCGTTTGGCAGGGGTTATGCTCTCCGTCTGCAGCTGTTGCTCCTACTGCAAGTCTTCTCCTACTTCTACAGCTCTTGCGGGTTCTGGGACCTGTCCTCTCTCTTGCCTCCCCAGGCGTAGATTGGCAAGGTTACCCAGACTGCTTAACTCCTTCTTCTTAGTTTCCCTTTGCCCTGCACATACCTTGTAAAGAGCCCCTTTATGAAGCTCTCTTTATGACTCCTTCTGAGAGCACTGCTTGTTTCTTGCCAGGCTTCTAACCAATATACAAAATGATAGGGTGGACAAAAGGAAACACAAAACTCACTCTAGCACGATAAGAGAAAACACAGAATAATAATTTATTGAGCACTTTCTATGTGGTAAGGGCTGAGCTAAGCATTTTGAATGCATTAGCTCATTTCATCCTCACAACTGGCCTATTAAGTGGTCCTATTATTGCCCCCATTTTAGGATGAAAGGGAGGCTCCTCTCCAAGAACAAACAAGGTCATCGCGTTGGTGACATTGAGGCTGGTAGTGTACCTTTTCCTGCTCAGCGATGAGCAGGGGTGCGGTGCGGAGCCCGGGGGGCAGGAATTCAGCTTCCCAGGAAAGCCCTCCAAGCTACGGCTGAGCCCACAGAAGCACCTTTAGTGTCCGTGGGAAGGACCCTCAACAGGAACTACACTTGCTTTCCATAAAGTGACCCTCCCGGTTGCTTAAGGCACATTTCCTTCCAACACTCTCTTGAGCTGTAGCATCTGCCTCACCTGCACAAAGGAGCTGTTTTCTGCCCATGCCACCCCTCGTTCTGCCCACCCAGGGAAGCGGCCAGTCCTCCTGCCTTCCCTGCCCTGTCTATCCTGATTCCCTGGACCTTACCCAGCTGCATTCTAAGATGTGATGCAGTAAGGGTATTTCTGTTTTCTTTATTCAGCCAAAAAAAAAATACACAACTCTATTATTTTCTGTAAGGATTCTTTGTGAGTGCCCCTTGGAGTCTGGTGGCACGAGTAATAATAATTGCAGGTGCCACTTCGGGTAGAGGCTGTCAAATGCCTACCAAATATCCACTGTCCCCTATTCCGTACTGAGGAACTCCACTTTTGTTGGAGGTGCCAATGTGCCCAGGTAAAACACTATGTTTACCAGCTCTGCCCTGTGCAGATAAGGGTGTCCGTGTGTGATACAGTTCTGGTTAATGACACTTAAGCAAAAGCCATTAGTTGGGGCTTCCAAGAAAACTCCTTAACAGCTGAGCAGACTCGACAGGTGATGGTCATTTTCCCTTTAGCCCCTTTGCTCCCCCCCTTTTCCCTGCCTGGAGTGAGGTCAGGTGCCCAGGGTGTCATGGGGATAACCCATCCTGCCATCCTAAGGTGGGTGGAGCAGAAAGACTGAAGGAGCCTGGCTCACTGATGACATTTTGTAGCCATTGCACCAGCCCCGGGCAGCCTATTTTAGGCTTCACGTGGGGTGAGACCAGGACACATCTCTTTGGTTCAGCAGTTGACAGCTGCGTTTTCTATTCCATGCCCCTGAATCCCTTCCTCTGATCTGCACTGCCTGATACCATAGCTACTAGTCACATGTGGCCAACAAGCACATGAATTAAGGCTAGCATTATGAAGAGCCAGTGTTAATGTTATTTAATGTTAATTAATTGAATTTGAATTTAAAAATGCAAGCAGTGTTAAATGTTTTTCCATTAAACACAACTCTTCATTAAAATGCAGGACCACGTTTTACTTTAACTGCTGAGAATTCTGCTTCTGGATTGAGATGTGCTGTAGGTGCAAATACACACGTTTTCATAGTATAAAAATTTTAATGTAAAATATCTCATTAATATTTTAAAAATTATTGATTACATGTTGAAATAGTATTCTGGATATGTATGGTTAAACCGTCTTGTTAAAATAAATTCCACCTGTCTCTTTTCACTTTGCTAATGTGGCTGCTAGGAAATTTACAGTTATGCCTGTGGCTCATGTTATATTTCTGCTCTATGGCTATTCCATCCATTCTGTGCCCACTGAGTGCCAGTTCTCTGCTAAGCGCTTTACGTACGTTTATCTCAAGGAGATCCTAAAGGAACTCTTTGTGACGAGAGGTATTCCCTTCATTTCACAAGTGGGGAAAGAGAGGCTGGAAGAGGCAGCTTTGCCCAGAGCACCCAGATGACTAAGGGCAGGCCCAAGCCTCTGTTTGGTTGCTCAGCTGGTGGCTCCAACCATTACCTGCTCAAGGGTAACTTGCCAGGTCGAACTGGGCATGGATCACTGTGGTTTGTACACCTAAGTTGCTGCAGGTTGGCAGACCTGTTACCAGTGAGTGTGGCTAGGAAGACCAGGAGAAAATTGATTACCAGGATAAGATCTGACAGAGGAAGCTGGAACTTCCCCACATACCAGCTGCCATCTGAGGCTGGATCAAGTCCACCAAGATTGCCTGAGTACACCTGGCACCCTACTCCCCTCCCCTATCAAGAGCAAATAAGAGATTTTGAGGTGTTCCATATCACCCCGGTATAAACCCAGACAGGGTAGCAATGAGGGATGAGATTTGTGGGAAGGCTAGTGCCATGTTACACAGAACCCAAAGAAAAAAATCCAGAGACACTTAGGAAGTCCGCAGATGGGATACTGACAAAAGTCCACATTTGTTTTGAGATGAGATGTTTTCTCATGTAATTCAATGTACATGAGTATACAACTTCAACTTTATGTCTGTTTTTCTTCCACAGCCATTTTTTGATAAGATTGTCTCTCCATTTTTTAGCTACAGAAAAACACAAGCTGGCATTTTTATATGAGACCAGGATGTGTTTACTTTTGCAGTGGACTCTAAAAATGTCATCACCCCCTTGGTAGCTGTTTGGACACTAAAGGTACCTTGACACTTCCAAAAATATTTTGTTTTGTGATCATTTTGCCGAACTCAGACACGTGCAGTTTTATTGCAAAGTATTCTGCTAACGTGGACGGAATTGTTTTGCGTGTATCTCTATGCATACTGAGAAGAAAGAGTGGGTTAGGAGATGGACATAGATCTTTTTACTACTGTGGCAGTAATGTTTTACATTTCAACAGCGCCTTTCAAATCATGGCATCTTATAAAGTACCAGAGGTCGTGATAACTTGATGCATTGTTGAAATATAGCAAGTGCTTTGGCAGTCCAGCATCACATATCACACTTTTGGTCCAGGAAGTAGAGGATAGAGGGCTGCTGTTGCATAGAGGAAAACAATAAAACACATTGCTGTGATGGTTATATCTGGGAATTTTTCAGAGCACTTTTTGGGTTTTTTTCTGCAAATCTTTATTGTTCTCATCAGATCTCAATAAAACAGGAAGAGAACAGCTGCTATTAGCGCACCTTTTAGAAGCTCAAACATAGAGACAGAGAAAGATTTGGATTTTGAAAAGATTGCCAAGTCAGGCTGTGATGGGGTCAACTACATTGTCCCTGTCCCTTCTTCTCCCTGGCTCCTCTGTCCCCGCCTGACGGTGCCACAGGGCAGCCAACTGACCCTGGGCATGTCAATTCTTATTTTCCATTACTATTTTCTTGAGTGTTTATCTTCGAAGTAGAGAAAGGCTGAGCACAGAGAAACGTCCCTCCTTTAAGCCTTCCTTATTCTCTTGCTCTGTCTCCTATTCTATGTGTCTTCTGCTTTCTCTTTTTTCTTTTTGTTCTCTTCATCTTCTTTTTCTCCCTTTTCCCCTCTCCTTTCCCCTTTTTCTTTACCTCCTACCTTTTTCACTCTCTTTCACCTAAGATCATACTTCTCTGTCCCCTTTGCTGGGAACGAATTAAAATCCTATGTGAGGTTCCCTTTTGGTGGAGACCAGGTTCAACGCAGGGGTTGTCAATCTGGTTCAACACTAACTTTGGGGGGCATGTGCTTTCACACTTAGCCACTAGGGGGGGCCTGCGCAATATCTGTGGTTTTATTAGCTCCTGCAAGAAAGTACCAGGATGGCTCCCTTCCTGGAGAAAGAAGAAAGTGGCTGGACTCTAGCCGCTAGAGGAGCTGGATTTTCCATCCACCAACTAGCAAGAGAAGGAAACAGGCTTGTAGGGAACATGGATACAGAGACAGGATAGGAGTCTTCAGGTATGTGAGTGACTGGGCTGAAAGGTTTGATCCCATTCATCCTTAGACATGGCTGGAGGGTGTGTGTGTGTGTGTGTGTGTGTGTGTGTGTGTGTGTGTGTGTCCAATTCTCCACTGAATACTTTTAGGTCACTTAAATGTTCTGAGCAACTGTTTCTTCATCTCTAAAAACTGGTGACTTGTGAGCTAGCAGATCTCTGTGGTTCCTTCTAGTTGTATTTCTATATCTTGAATGCAGGAGGTTATGGAAGGTTGGTTGAATAAAGTAGGAGAGAGCCGCCAACAGACTAGCCAGTCCTCGGTGAAGGCGTTCCTGATTTATGGATGGACTTTGAACTTTGCAAAGGCTCCCAACTTTGAAGTTTCTCTGTGCCCTACTCCACGTGTGCTAAGCCTTTTCAGTCATTCTCAAGGTTTGAAAATGCATTTCCTGCTGTAGCTGACTGGAGCTGGGATCACAGTGAACATTTGTGGTGCCTTTCTCCCTGACACATGAATGACTGATTTCTAGGTAAGGCTGTGCCATGTTCTGCTGCTTGTCTTACACGACAAACTCATTTATCTCTGGTCGCTGGGAAGCGGTGCTGTTGGGGGACTGCATTTCAGGAGAAGTGGACTTGAACGAGTGTTGAGTACTGGCTGTGAACTGACCACCCAGCTGGGCACTGGGGCTGTGGAGGTGAGCAGGCTCCGAGGACAGCGTGGTGGCAAGAGCGGTCCACAGGTGCCCAGAAACTGATGTGTTAAGTGTGAACAGGAGCCCTTGACTGCTTAAATGCTGGTGGAGCGTAGAGGAGTGAGGCCCAAAACGCTTTAAATGCCATCAGTGCATATGACAAGCTTAATGCTTCAGTTGAAACCTCACAGAATCCTGGGAGGTTGGTATTTCCTCTCCCTGTGCTGAGACATCAAGTAGTTGGCTCAAGGTCACACAGCGAGTAAGCAGGAAAACCAGGGGCCAAATCGAGATGCCTCAGGCCAGTCAGATTGGGACACCATCACGCGTGGCCCTGCCGGGTCTCGTGGTAACTGGGATAGGACTCGCCTTTTTTAAACAAAAGGCATAGGAAGCTTGTAGTATGAGCAGCAATTCAGTACAAACGTGACAGCGACCTCACAGACCCTCTTCACGTTTGTTATCCTCTGATGACATGGAGTTTCTCTGGCTGTGTCTGACCCACCGCTGTTAGTGTCACAGAGGCCGGGGAAGTGTTGGCCATCTGTCTCCAGAGGTGGGCGTGGTGGTGGAGAGGGTGACAGGCGGGGACTCTGGCACACGCTGCCGTGTGGTGGCTGGCTGGAGATGGAGGGACTTGCCGTGGGAGCAGTGCAGTGCCTGAGATGGCCCAGTGTCACCTGGCGAGGTTGATTTGGGAAGTGCCCCTCTGTCTCTGACGCCGAGAGGTTGTCTCCTGACTTGTGGATGTGAGGAGAAAGGGCAGCTGGAGTTTCTTACTGCAGCTTTGGGCCTACGGTCCAGGGCAGACACAAACCATGCAGATGGAGTAAGTGGCCCAGTGCCTCTGGCTTGAAGCGGCTTTGGAGAAGCCTGTTTTGTGCACGGTTAGTCCTTTGTACCCAGAGTGGTGCGTGCACCAAGCCTGTGCTCAGCGAGTCCTGGTGTGCGCCTGGAGAGATCTCTGTCTGGCCCGGCAGTCGTTAGACCTGACTTGGAGCACTACCTATAGTTGCTTGAAGAAAATCCACGACCTTTCCCAAGACCCGATTTTCTCATCTTCAAAGGGATCAGAGGGTTAGTGCCTGCAGGATGGCCATCTCAGGAAGACCAGCAGAGTCTGGTCAGTAAGGCGTGGAGGTGCCCCACAGCCAACAGCTTGGCCAGGTTGGTGGCTGGGGATAATTTCATGAGCATCTCACAAAGACATTTGTCTCCCTTCTCCCTGGAGAGTCCCACATGGATACTTGCGGTGCTGGGCACCTGCCCTCTTGGAAGGTTCTGTGAGAAGGAGGGGCCGGAGCAGAAGATTCAGTGCTTTGCTGTCAGCTTCCCAGTGTACAGCCCTCCTCCCCAGCTGCTGGCGAGACACGTCTGCCAACTATTTGGATGCGGGAGGGGTGGGGTGTCCCAGACTGCTACCTGGGAGGGCAGGACAGGGAGGGCAGGCAGAGGAGGCTTTGGAGTCCCATGGGCCTGGGATCCCTTGCTGACAGTGGTGGCACTTAAGCAAGGTATTAAACTGCTCTAAGCCTCGGTTTCCTCATTTGTAAGTGCTGATAAACAGTATCTTCCCTACAGGGTGTTGAGAGAACTGAAAGTAGTGGGTACAAAGCCCCTGGCCTCCCACCTAGCACGCAGTAAATGCTTAATAAAAACAGCAACTACTCCAGGGCTGGACTGTCACTGGGGCAGAAGGCTGGAATGGAAAGGAGGGTCTTAGACCAAGTGGTGAGGGGAGCAGCTGAGCATCTGGTCCCCCTTACGGATCCCAGACTCTCTCCTTCTCCCTTCCTCCCTCGAAAAGTGGCTGCCAGGGAATCACACCCTAGAATGTAAATCCTGTGTTGTAAGGCATGGAAGCCAAAGGTCTGTGCATTCCACTCTAATGTTAAAGGAGAAAACATTTCCCCTCAGATCCTTCCAACTGCCCTCCAGGACTGCCAGCGTAAGTTGGGTTTTGGAGAGGTGGGCTCCGAAGCTCAGACAGGTTATTTGACTGAGGGTGCACAGTGGGTCCTGGAAGATCTGGGACTGCAGAGTGTCTGCCCAGCTACACTCTGGGCTCCTGGTCCAAAACAGAGATGTGTGGTCCCAGGTCCTTCATTCAGTCTGCTGGGGCGATGCAAGTGCCCCCAGGAGCTAAAGCTGGTTCAGAAAACCCAGAGAGCAGCCATGCCTAGGGGAAAAACTCAATAAAGAACGACTAAGCACTTCCTGTGTGCTGGAGACTGGGGATTTCATTGAGAGTTGATATGCTTAATCCTCACAATTCTCTTAGGAAATAGGTTCTATTATCATTTCCACTTTACAGATGAGGAAATCAAGAGGTGAAGTAACTTGCCCAAGATAACACAGCTAGTGAGCAGCTAAGCCATGATTCTAAATGCGGGCTGTCTGGGCCCAGAGGCCACACATTTAACTGTCGCACCTGACTGGCTCTTGCAAGTTTAGCCCAAAGAAAGACGTGAAGAAGATTCTTACTGGGGACTCTGAAATGGCACCTCACCTGGAGCCAGGCCTGTCTAGGGGTGGAGCTTAAGAATGAGGGAAGTCCGGCTGGGACTCAGGGGCAGCTTAGAGGTCCTTGATTTCCACTCCCAGCATCTTTGGGTGTAGAGCTGCCTCTGTTTATATCAGGAGTACAGGAGGTTGCCTGGGGGGCTGGGAGGAAGATTCACTCCCCGAGGAGTGTCACTCCCGGAGGAGTGGCATGCCCATGGCTTATTCCTTCATCAGATATTTCTGGTGCCTCTCCATCTGTCCTAGTGCACTAAGCGCTGGGAACTTTCCCCATAAAACAAAACTCTAGCCCTGTCCCTGAGATGCTCGTGGTCTGATGGAAACAGAGTTACAGCTCTCTGTGAGCGAGGCTTGATCAGCGCTGGTGGGACACAGAACAGTAACCAGCTTTGCTGGGGAAGTCCGGGAAGGCTGTCCAGGGACAGTGACATTGAGGTCAGGACTTGAAGTGGGGATTTGGTGGGGCAAAGGCAGGACAGATGCGGAGTCTTGGGCCTGCTGGGGAACACTGACTCTACACGGGAAATCTGAAAACGGCCTGATGGAGGATTTATCGGGGATGGGGGTCGGGGCGTGTATGGACGGAGGACATCAGTACCCACGTGTGTCCAGGGGACGGGCCTGGGGCGCAGCTCCCTCCTCCGCATCCGGGCACAGCAGGTTTCTGCGCGAAGAGAATGACAACCCGGCGGCAAGTCGGGATGACAAGGCCGACCTGAAGGGCACGCGCTTTTATGTAATCGACCTCGGTACCGAGGGTCTCGGGGGTCGGCGCTGAGCGCGGGAGGCGCCGAGGGAGGACGGCGTGCCCACGTTATTTCCTAGCACATAGGAGGGGACAGCAACGCGAGATAAGTTAGGGAGCTTAAAGAGCAGGGCGGCTCGCCCCTCTGCCTTTCCCCAGAGCCCGCTGCGCCGAGCGCGGGCGCTGCTCGGCGTCCTCTCTCCCCGCCCGGCCCCTGACCCGACCCGGGGGCCAAGCGCGCAGCCCTCTTCTCGGAACCCCTCGCTGGGTGGCCTTGGGCGAGCCGCTTCACCTCTCTGGGCCTCAGTTTCCCGGTCTTTGCGTCTGGCCACGCGGTAGCCGAGCCGTGGGGCTCCCCGCGCGCCCCGCGGGCCGTGGGAGAGCGGGAGGCGCCGGGACGCCCCTCCCCGGCCCGTCCGCGCAGCCGAGAGCGGCACCCCCCCCTGGCGGCGCGCCGCGGCGGGCGGCGGGGCGC